>NC_069145.1:59689695-59742283 GCF_943734635.1 Anopheles cruzii
GCGGGGGAAGGCGGGGACCTCTTCAAAAAAGTAACCGAGCGCAGACTATGCTCGCTTTGCCGAAAGGAAGCTTTTGGCCGGTGCAGTTGGCGCAGGATAATGGGCAAAAGGCGGTGCCCAAAGGTGCGCGCCATAGTTTTAAATGAAAACCCAATAAAGCCCAAACCAGCTTTCCGGTTTACATAGGCCACGGACGAGATCTGTGTATGCACAGAGGGCGGCGTAAAATCGCTTTCTACACCGCCCGATACTGCATCCGACGTACAGTGTCACCGTGACAGTGGCAGGTGGTGTTGGCTTTTGTGACTAAAACCTTATCCCAACCGTCGACGACGGTTGCAGTCGACGAAAGCACAGCGGGAAAATAGCCTGGACGGGTTCATTTTGTGCGTATTTTATACACCTTACCGAAGCATTCCGCACTGATTTGCAAGCTTTGCTGGAAAGGTCCGTAAATCGGACAAGCTTCTTATAACTACAATAATATTAGCTAAATTAACCGAACAATTCGCCGCGACATTTTGAACGTCTGGCCAACTGCTGCGAGCCCACTGTGCGTTACGGGGCACAATGCATCATGTTCATATTTGCACGCCTAATTCAGATACGGCACGAAAGCGCCCGCCGCTGAGACGGTGCATGAAGGAGAATTATGCTAATGGCTTATGCAACGGCAACGATGCCACGCCGAGATGCGATAATATCCTTCCGCGCACTAGAGCACTTGAACTCCTGGCCGTGGCGGGTCCATAACATAGAATTACAAGCACCCCCGACAGCACACTTCGAGAAGGCTTGTTGCAATTCAATTGACCTCCGGCACACTGTGCACGATTCCGGGGCTTGTTAGGCCATTTCAGTGAAATTATTTTTCCTTAAATGAGCATTAGCGAGCAAACTCACGTGGTGTGTTTTTTTCATTGGAAACGTGAGAAAAGCAGATTCTTTATTGCAAAATTGATCAAATTGAGGCTAAGAAACGGACTGTTTTTAAAAACAAAAAACGATTATAAAACTTTTATCCGATTTTCTATTTTATTCAAAGTATGTGCCATCGCTAGCTATACATTTCTCCTATCTCTCTGCTAAATCATGGATTCCCAGACGAAAGAATACTTCGACTTATTAAGTAAATTAATTAGTCATCCCTTTTCGACTTCCTCGTAGAAAAACGAAGGGCTGCTCAGCCAATACGTGTCCCATCGATGAAAATGAATGATATTCGGAATGAACCAAGTCTGGTGAATAACGCGGGGAGGGATAGCAACTCCCATCCAAGTGATTTGATAGTATCCTGAAACAGTTTTGTTTTTTGGGCGCCTAGTGCTTGATTCCACGGGCCACCAGGCGCCCCCATCGAAACCCACTAGAATTGCATTTTGGTCATTTTTCGATCAATGCATGGTTCAAATTGATCATGTGTTGTCAGTAGCGATCGGAATTAACGTTTCCATCAGGTTTTAGTAGCTTGTGAAACACCACACATTTCTGTCCGATCAGAAAGTTCGTTTTTTGGAGTCCTTGGACGCTTTTTTTTGTAAAGTCAAAACCGCCATTTTGATTTTTTTTAAAACCACTTAAAGCACTGCGATCTTCCAAACACAAGTCCCGACAAGCATTTGGTGCGATTCTGAAGCAGTTTTCTTCAAGAGGAGCAAAAAAATAATAATCCCCGCAAAACGTCATTTTCAGGCACAAAAGTTGACATACTTTAACCCTTTCAATGATGGGTTGCACACCGAAATAATTTTTTTTTTCGACCTGAAATCATTTACCTGTTGTCTAAACAAGGTAATGATGAATGAACAGCAAAACTGGGAAGTCCCAATCGGCAGGTACAGCCATCTTTTTAAAATTCCGATTCTCAACGCACGCACCTAGTATGTCGTACTTATAACAACTTCTCGTCGTTTCTTGACTTTAATATATCCCTCGATCAGTGTCGTGATGTTTTTGCTTTCATGTCTTCATGGTAAACGTTTCGTCCTTGTTACTGTCGGCTGTGTTTTCCGCTAAATATCGGTTACCAGCTTGGTCGTTGCGTTTCGTCAGTTTGATTAGTTTTAGTTCTAAGTGCTAGGTTAAGTTTTTATTGTCAATTAGGCTAAGTTGCCCGTTGACTGTTTCTTTAAATAAATAAATAAATAAAAACTGTATATTTAAACAAGTTTCAATTGAGCATTCTCAACTTGACGTGCATGAAATAATTCTTTGCTTTAAATATTGATTCATCGTTGAACCAAAAGGTCGACACAGTCGCTGACCCACCTCGCTGCTTGAAACAGTCTGCAGATTGCAAACATTCCAAACCCGGCAACCTTCAAACCAAATTCATTTCAGAGGCGAATCGACCTCACAGAAATGGTTCACGCACAAGAAAAAACATTAAAGATTCACAAGCAAAGAAACCCACCAGAACGGCCGCACGAATTACGAATGATTTAAATTAATTAAACGCATTCCGACTGCCACCAGCCAGTGTTTGCAGCAGTTTTGAAGTTCGACATCGAGCGACATTGTAGCCCGGCAATCTTTGCTCCCGTAGGAGGAATAAATTATCCGTCCGAACAGAATCTTTAAATGAAGAGGAATAAACGCTCGACCGATTTCCCATTCTATTCCGGCGAGCCTGAGGTTCATATTCAGGCGCTTGTGGGGGACATGAAAAAAATACTGTCCGATCACAAATTAAAGTGCAGATCGATAGTGTTCTGGTGACGAACGGTCCTAAAACCGTCACACCACCATTTGAATAAAGAGATGAAACCAAAACACACACACCACACCACCGGATGAGTGCCACAACTTTCGGCACTTTTCGGACACCACACACACGAAGGGAGACGGTCCTCGAGTCTAAGTTATGACTTGTTTCAGTAATGAAATACTAATTTCTCCGGGCTGATGATTTCCCAGCACGGAACGGGTCCGGTGTCCGGCGAAATGGCGATCGATTTCACTGCAGGTGTCGTCCGTCCTCCCGGGAGCGATTCGATTGTACGGCTCGGGGCCACCGTTCCACGCCTCCGGGACACGCTCCGGGCAGTAGCGAGCCGGGTTCCGGTCTGCGTGACACGGACCGACTGTGAGGGGGTGGGTGGGTGCCCTGTTCATTTCCTCCTTTAATTGCCCCCAGGCGGCATGGAACGTGACCAATTGCTTTGCCCGGCCCCGGCCCAGGCTTAGCAGCGATCGTTTTCCTCTAATTATGATGGGAGTTTAGCATCGCATCGTTTTTCCTTTTTTCTCTCTCTTTCTCTATCTGTCTTTGATGCTCCTCAAAGTACCGACACCTCGACTCGCTGCGCCAGGAACCAGCCCGGGGGGCACACTGGGCTCAGGGCTTCCGGGAAGTACGCCGTGCCATATCTGTCTGTCGAAGTCGAGTGACGTACAGCAACAATAGGCGAATAACGGGCGAAACCGTCCGGAAACCGATCCGGTAGCTCCGGGAATTCGAAAAGTGCGCTCGAACATGAAACATATTTTTCCACTGCCAAAGGTATTCGTTGATTAACTTTCTTTTCTCTCGGCACTCAGGCCGTTTGGCCATTCTATTGAGATTGCTGTTTATTAATGAATTTTTCAACAACGTCCGGGCCGGGCGTGGGTGCCATATTTCCTGTTGCGCGAGCACCACAACGCGTGGCCTGTAAACGCAAAAAGCCGCCATTTGCCTTCATAAGCAAAAATAACCTTCGCCGCGAAACCATTGGCAAATGAAAGCCGAAACGGAAACGCGAACAAAAAATCGCCCAACAACGACATCGCCTAATCAAATGCGCTACCGACAGGCGCTAATGTAGCCATTCGCCAAAAGGCATTCGCGACGGAACAAAAAACAAACCAGAAACAGGTAACTGCCGCTAATAATACGCGGGTGGGCGAAAAATTCAAACTTTCTACCAAACCTAATGAGGTGACATTAGCTTTGCGCGAACCGAGCGCGATAGCTCACGGCATCGCGATCCTTTCGTTCCATGCGACACATGCCACGATGAGCGCCGGAAACAAAGTTTATCATATACGTACGCCACTGTCGCAAGTAGCGCCAGCGCTCATTCCGGTTGGCTTCCAGCTTTGCCTCGCTTCGGTACTTGCCGGATCCGGGTGTCCGGGAGGCTCGAAAGGCTCGGCAAATCGTTAAGCCATCACGTACTAACACGCGAACTGCCTTCGGTGGTGTTGCCTGGTACTCTGTCCCCTGTCGGGCCGGGCCAACCAGCCAACTTCTGAACGGTGTTGAAGTGTTCAGTCTCCGACCTGTTCCCGAGATGGTGATCTCATCCTGACGACGGTCGCAACCACACGGACATATTTTCGCGTGTGTTTTATGCATGAAACTTTCTGATCTGAGGTGACCGGAAGAGCCGTGTATGTGTGTGTGTGTGTGTGACCCTCATGTTTTTCTATTCATCCGTTATCGTCCCGTGTCCGTGTCCTCGGAAACGCGCTGATGGTTTTAGAGGGCCGGTACCACCGACAAAAGTCGGCGAAGAAACATCTTTCATCGTCACCTCGCTTTTCCTCACGACCGTTGGATCCGTGTCCGATTCGATGTTTAGTGTCCTGCGGCAGGTGTGCGGTTATGAACCAGTTTTGGAACTCAAACTCGAATGTTCTTGTTTTGACTTTAAAATTTTTAGAAAACGTTTAAATGTGCTCAACGTTTGCGGCAAACGAGTGACAACACGTAGGTTAATTAGTTAACCGTTAATGAAAGAGAGTAAGAAAAAGTCGATAAATCAAAGCGAACATTTCGGATCCCGGGGGTTCAATCGCGTTCTTTGTGTGGCATTCTTGAAAGATATACAAAATGGCCGGAAGAAAACACGGGTAGCCGGGTGGAGCCGGATGAACGAAATCCTATTGCGCGCCCTTCATAAGCTTTCCCACTCGATAATGTCTATCCACAGCAGGAAATAAAAAGTGTTTTATGGGAACGGTTTTATCGCAGTGTCAAAACAGATGGCTTCCGGTCTGGCTTCCGGTCGGGTATTCGTAAATTCATCTTCACCATCTTGAGGTTCACGATAAAAATTTGCATACCACCGTTCGGTGGTTGGTGGGGTGCGAAAATGTTTGTTATGTGTCTCAACGACAAGCCCATCGATGAACGCTGAGGATGCTGGAACGCGATACGCGAAAAGCTGTCCGCCTGTACGTGATGATGGTTATCAGGACTGTGTACCTCAGCGGCTATTGCAACGGATATTCGATGATGAAGATGAATGGAAGTCTGGAACCGTTGCTGATACGGTTTCTTCAGCCTCGGGTGATAAAGTATGAAATGCGTTGTTTTGTTGACGTCACCAAACAACAAAAGGATTACCCGTGCTGATACTTGATACCTTGAAAAGTGTTTGAAGATTTATTGAACTTACTGTTTCGCTGTATCAAATATGGCCAGAAATATTGAAAACCTCGAACGGTCTATTAGCATCGTTTAACGCTGGTTTAGGGATCACTCTTTGCCATGAATGTTGACTGGTTAAAGTAGACTGATATGAAATTAAACAATTGGTTGTCCGTCATTCTCATGACATGACTGGCCCACCGGAGTCCGACGAGACGTATTCACTGCACGATAGTAAAGGTGTAAAGGTAAAGTGCGTATTATTCGATGTTGTAGAAACTCCGTTGTCCCTCCAAACGTAGTGAATCGAGTTCATTATATGTTTATGAAATAAAAATAGCCCAACAAGTGCCAACATTGCTGTTCTCTCCACTTTTCTTTACTACCTTTTATCATACCTCTTCCACAGGTGCTTTTGTGTGGATATCAATTTACACCACAGTACTTCATTATCCAAATGCAATGAGAATCAATGAATATTAAATCGTTTATTGTACTTTAATGCAAATAAAGCACATTAACACAAACTGCCCTTAGTGACACTCTTCCAATTTGTAACGCAACTATACAAACGCACACCGTTCGAGATGATCCTTCAAATTGGCATCATTTTTGTTCGTTAGTTTTTTGTAATAAATTTTTATTACGGCTTACGAGCCACCGCAAAAAAAAAACACTCCCTCCGGTTAATGGTAACAGCAAAGAGCGAGTAACAACGTTATAACAACCGTTCATTAATGCCTCTGGCGAGGAATTAAAAATTCATGATTGTAACCCCCCCATGCGTCGAGAGCGCGAAAAGTGGCGCATTTCGCTGCGACCATTAATTAGTGACCCCATTTGCACGTGCACAAATTGATCCTCGGTTCCGGACCGTATCCTTTCACGCACACGCGACACAAAAATGGGCGACTGCCGAAAACAGGGAATGACGGATTTGGAGTAAAATTTATTTTGCACATGGTTTTCCACACCATTTAATTTATCACACCACCGCTGACCCTGAACGCTTCCTTAGTCGTCCCATATTAATGTGGTCAGTTACAATGGCCAATTTTCACCTACCGCCAATTTGTCGTCCCCGGCATACGTCGTACTACGTGCGGCTTTAAAGAGGCCAGGTAAAAAGTGTCAGACAGAGAAAATTTAAACGTAACCTCGGCGAGACTCGACAACTCGGAGATTTATTAATTCTAGCATCACTCACCTTTCTAGTCGGCTTCTTGGTGCCACAAAGTTCGTCAAACCTCGACTCGACTCCGATGTTGGCATCCATTTACTTCAATGTGTCGAAAATGGCACCCGGTTGCGTGCTGGTCCGTGTGCTCGATTTCGACACTTGTCGGCAGCCGCAGGTGGTGTTTCTCATACCTCTCTGAGACAACACTTCAACCGCCGGCCGCCGGAACATGATCCGCATCCGCAGTCGGCTGAAGGCCTACGATTAATGAACGAGCAGATTGAAGACGAAAAATGATAAACGCTAGTCGTTATGAGCGGCGGGTGAATAAAGTACCGCCGCCCGTGAAAGAGATGCCGCCGGATTCGGAAGTTCTCGTGTACCACGGGTTTGTTTTGCTATTCATTGGTTTTTCCTTCCCCCCCCCCCCCCCCTTTCGCTGGTGGTGCCGGTGGAACCGGATGGTGTGCTGGAAAATTATTTGCCCTCCATTGGAGGCGCAATCGAGCGAGCATAACAACTCACTCCCGACTGCTCCGGCTGGCCGGCTGGTGTGATAATATCTTGATGCTCTCGATGGCGCTGCCGGCCGGAGCCGGCCGGGGCTGCTGATGGGGCTCGTTCGGTTGAACCAAAGTACTTTCCGTTGCTCTGTGAGGCGAACCTAGGATCGAGTAAAAAAGCGAATCTTTCGTCGACGAATGGCCGCACGGCAACGGTAATTTTGCACGCGCAAAAGCATAAATCAAACATTAGCTGAATGGAAGCAGAAATTAATTTTATATTTGCCAATGCCGGGCGCCCACACAGGAAACAGGAAGTATGAATAGTTTTTTATCCACCGTACGCTTTTCGTTCACTGTGTCCGCCGCAGTGAATATCTTTTTTTTTTTTGGGGAACCGATCCCCGGGCACAGCGCAAAACAGTTCACGCTGCGCAAATCTATGATTTGGGCGGAACGTGACGAGTAGGTTTCATTTCCGGCGACCAGTTGAACAAATCACTTCATATGTTTGAAGAGCGCGCATATTGAAATTTGTCGAAAAAACAAAACGAGTGTATAACGTATAACGGTGTAGGTTAAAAAAAGTTAAGCATCGATTTTGGGTAAACCGATCAGCATCGAGCATTCTCTTTGATAATACGATACGAAGTGTCCGAATTCAACTACGAAGACCACGTGAAGTGTTGTATCAGTAAATAATTATCTTTTCCAAAGACGATGTATGATCTTTGCATCTTAATGTGACTGAAGCGTATTAAAACTGCGTTTACGCATTGTTAAAACTGAATTTAGAACACGGTCCAAGTCTAAGTAAGCAACATACTTGTTCCACTCATTGTAAAAGCGTGCATCACCCCTAAGTTCGTTGTTCGACAAGCACATTACAGTGTCACATAATTATTTAGCTATGTAATGAAGATTCCCTTATCACCAATTTATTTATAAACCATAGAATTTAATGTTAAATCAAGTTTCTCTCAGCTACGTTATCGCAATTTTAACCAACACCATGTTAACGCTTACTTTTGCGGTTCAGTAGACGAAGACGAATGACGAAGACGAATGACGAAGACGAAGAAGATTCTCACGTCTTTACTTCTATATAAAGCGAATTCTGGACCCTTGAGCTCATTTGTGCATTTTCGAAACGATAAGTCAGCAGAGTGTCGTAGTGTCGTGAAGTGTGTTTCGGAAGCATGGGGCCTCTAGCATGGACAGTGTTCTTGTGCATCGTCAGCAGTACTAGATCGGGTGACGCGATTTTCGACGAAACTGATTCTGCTACACCATGTTCTGCTAGCTTCTCTGGATATGCTTTCGAGATGCTCATGGCAAAGCTAGACTACATGCAGCACAGTGTTCTGGAACTACAGACCGAATTGGCCAAGCAGCGGAAAGAGGCTGCGCAGAGCCAAAATGACAGCGAGCCGCCTATGCACCATTGTTTCTTGGAGCTACAGACCGAATGGGCCAAGCAGCGGGAAGAAGCTGCGCGAAGCCAAAATAACAGCGATAAGAGCCTGATCGAGATTAAGAGGGCCGTGCAGAACAATTTCGATTCAATGCGTCGATTAGAGGATGATGTTGGACGCAACTTTAGTCGCCTACAGGACCGATCATGGCAGATCTTGACGCAAATACTTACGAATGTCACAACGAAGACCAATCCTCTTTCATCTGGACCCTATCGCTCGTGCAGTGATATTTGGAATGCACAGTCTGGGGTATATATTATCCAGGCGACCGATGAAAGCAACCCTTTTATGGCGTACTGTCACCGGGATATGATGGGTATAGGCATCTGGTTGGTGATACAGCGCCGATTCGACGGATCGCTGGACTTTTATCGCAACTGGACCGAGTATCGGAATGGTTTTGGTGACATTGAGAATGAGTTCTGGATCGGACTGGAACGACTACATCAGCTGACAACGGGGCGACCCCATGAACTGATGGTTGAGCTGAGAGACTTTAAGGGGAATTATAAATTTGCACTCTACACAGCATTCGAGATCGGCAATGAAACCGAACAATACAATCTGAAAACACTTGGAACGTACCACGGAACTGCAGGCGATTCTCTGTCAGAACACAAGAATATGAAATTCACGACGTACGATCGTGATAATGACATACATAAGCACAATTGTGCTGAATTTCATAAGGGTGCCTGGTGGTACAACAACTGCTATCACTCCAATTTGAACGGGCCATACAAGAATATAGTAGATACTGGATCGATGAACTGGCACGCCTTCAGCTATTCCTATGAAGGACTGAGCTTTTCAAGAATGATGATCCGACCAAAATGAACTCTATTGTCTATTCGCTCAGGATCAGCCGTGCCTTATCCATTCCCTACTACAGAAAATCCTTCAAGAGGTTAACGTACGTCTCGAAGACTCGAAATAATCATCTTACAGTTTACGATTAAACGTGGTCAAAAAGGAGAAGACCTTAAACGCCAAACGTCAAATCAGAATAGCTTCTGCTACGGCCCATAACGTACGCTTTGCCTGGTCAGGAAATGTTAACCCGAGCAGCGACTACTTCCATCACTATAGTTCTCTAAAATAATTTCGATATTTTCGCTTTAGAACAATCGTTTTGTTCATAAATACAGCCCGGACCGTTCTTCTCAGATTTAAAATAAATCGTTTCGTTTGATGGAAAATATTGTTACGATTTGTAGTATGAGCTCGGACTCAGATTGTGGCTCGTATATTATTGCTCGTGGCACCCCACATCATCACCGTCGTGTTGCTTGAAGCGTTTCAAAATCACTATCAAAACGACGTACGGCACGTCATGACGTAGATAGAATAGAATGACTCCCTTCTGCTAAGGTTTAAGAAAATATTCGCTTCCTGTTCATCACGAGGCACGGAGAGGTGCCACAATTACAATTTTCCTGCACTTCCAAAATACGCTATCAACAGACATACACCAAAACGCAACAGCGTGCATGACAATAGCCTAGAACTCTAGAACCTGCCTGCCAGCTAGCCAGTCAGGCAGTGCAAGGATGCAAATCAAAATTTGAATACCAAATGGAAAGCTAAGTGAATAAATAAAATCAAATGGAAATTAAATAAAGCGAAAATGGGAGAAAAGCGCGAACACTACCGCCGCGGGGGAAGGCGGGGACCTCTTCAAAAAAGTAACCGAGCGCAGACTATGCTCGCTTTGCCGAAAGGAAGCTTTTGGCCGGTGCAGTTGGCGCAGGATAATGGGCAAAAGGCGGTGCCCAAAGGTGCGCGCCATAGTTTTAAATGAAAACCCAATAAAGCCCAAACCAGCTTTCCGGTTTACATAGGCCACGGACGAGATCTGTGTATGCACAGAGGGCGGCGTGAAACCGCTTTCTACACCGCCCGATACTGCATCCGACGTACAGTGTCACCGTGACAGTGGCAGGTGGTGTTGGCTTTTGTGACTAAAACCGTATCGCAACCGTCGACGACGGTTGCAGTCGACGAAAGCACAGCGAGAAAATTGCCTGGATGGGTTCATTTTGTGCTTATTTTATACACCTTATCGAAGCATTCCGCACTGATTTGCAAGCTTTGTTGGAAAGGTCCGTGAAATCGGACAAGCTTCTTATAACTACAATAATATTAGCTAAATTAACCGAACAATTCGCCGCGACATTTTGAACGTGTGGTCAACTGCTGCGAGCCCACTGTGCGTTAGGGGGCATAATGCATCATGCTCATATTTGCACGCCTAATTCAGATACGGCACGAAAGCGCCCGCCGCTGAGACGGTGCATGAAGGAGAATTATGCTAATGGCTTATGCAACGGCAACGATGCCACGCCGAGATGCGATAATATCCTTCCGCGCACTAGAGCACTTGAACTCCTGGCCGTGGCGGCTCCATAACATAGAATTACAAGCACCCCGGACAGCACACTTCGCGAAGGCTTGTTGCAATTCAATTGACCTCCGGCACACTGTGCACGATTCCGGGGCTTGTTAGGCCATTTAAGTGAAATTATTTGTCCTTAAATGAGCATTAGCGAGCAAACTCACGTGGTGGGTTTTTTTCATTGGAAACATGAGAAAAGCAGCTTTTTTATTGCAAAATTGATCAAATTGAGGCTGAGAAACGGACTGTTTTTAAAAACAAAAAACGTTTATAAAACTTTTATCCGATTTTCTATTTTATTCAAAGTATGTGCCATCGCTAGCTATACATTTCTCCTATCTCTCTACTAAATCATGGATTCCCAGACGAAAGAATTCTTCGTCTTTTTAAGTAAACTACATCCCATAAGTCATCCCACTTCGACTTCCTCGTAGAAAAACGAAGAGCTGCTCAGCTAAAACGTGTCCCATCGATGAAAAAGAATGATATACGAAAAGAGCCAAATCTGGTGAATAACGCGTGGAGGGATAGCAGTTCCCATCCAAGTGATTTTATTGTATCCTGAAACAGTTTCGCTTTGGGGGTAATGGAGACGCCTGGTTTTATGGCCATTGTGTCCCACCAGGCGTCTCCATTATAAAAAAACAGAAACCGCTTTTGGTTGTTTTTCGATCAATGCTTCCAATGTTCAAATTGATCATTTGTTGTCAGTAGCGATCGGAATTAACGTTTTGATCAGGTTTTAGTAGCTTGTGAAACACCACACATTTCTGTCCGATCAGAAAGTCCGTTTTTTGGAGTCCTAGGACGCTTTTTTTTGTAAAGTCAAAACCGCCATTTTGATTTTTTTTAAACCACTTAAAGCACTGCGATCTTCTAAACACAAGTCCCGACAAGCATTTGGTGCGATTCTGAAGTAGTTTTCTTCAAGAGGAGCAGAAAAATAATAATCCCCGCAAAACGTCATTTTCAGGCACAAAAGTGGACATAGTTTAACCCTTTCAATGATGGGTTGCACACCGAAATAATTTTTTTTTCGACCTGAAATCATTTACCTCTTGTCTAAACAAGGTAATGACGAATGAACAGCAAAACTGGGAAGTCCTAATCGGCAGCCATCTTTTTAAAATTCCGATTCTCAACGCACGCACCTAGTATGTCGTACGTATAACAATTACTCGTCGTTTCTTGACATTAATATGTCCCTCGATCAGTGTCGTGATGTTTTTGCTTTCATGTCTTCATGGTACATGTTTCATCCTTGTTAGTGTCACCTGTGTTTTCCGCTAAATATCGGTTACCAGTTTGGTCGTTTCGTTTCGTCAGTTTGATTAGTTTTAGTTCTCAGTTCTAGGATAAGTTTTTATTGTCGATTAGGCTAAGTTGCCCGTTGACCGTTTTTTATTAAATAAATAAATAAATAAAAACTGTATATTTAAACCAGTTTCAATCGAGCATTTTCGACTTGACGCACGTGAACTAATTCTTTGCTTTAAATATTGATTCATCGTTGAACCAAAAGGTCGGCAGAGCCGCTGACCCACCTCGCTGCTTGAAACAGTCTGAAGATTGCAAACATTCCAAACCCGGCAACCTTCAAACCAAATTTATTTCAGAGGCGAATCGACCTCACAGAAATGGTTCACGCACAAGAAAAAACATTAAAGATTCACAAGCAAAGAAACCCACCAGAACGGCCGCACGAATTACGAATGATTTAAATTAATTAAACGCATTCCGACTGCCATCAGCCAGTGTTTGCAGCAGTTTTGAAGTTCGACATCGAGCGACATTGTCGCCCGGCAATCTTTGCTCCCGTAGGAGGAATAAATTAGTCGTCCGAACAGAATCATAAAATGAAGAGGAATAAACGCTCGACCGATTTCCCATTCTATTCCGGCGAGCCTGAGGTTCATATTCAGGCGCTTGTCGGGAACTCGAACTTATGCGGCATACTTCTAAAAAAATACTGTCCGATCACCAATTAAAGTGCAGATCGATAGTGTTCTGGTGACGCACGGTCCTAAAACCGTCACACCGCCATTTGAATAAAGAGATGAAACCAAAACACACACACCACACCACCGGATGAGTGCCTCAATTTTCGGCACTTTTCGGACACCACACACACGAAGGGGACCGAAGAAGACGGTCCCGAGTCTAAGTTATGACTTGTTTCAGTAATGAAATACTAATTTCTCCGTATTCCGGGGCTGATGATTTCCCAGCACGGAACGGGTCCGGTGTCCGGCGAAATGGCGATCGATTTCACTGCAGGTGTCGTCCGTCCGCCTCGGGAGCGATTCGATTGTACGGCCCGGGGCCACCGTTCCACGCCTCCGGGACACGCTCCGGGCAGTAGCGAACGCCGTCCCGGTCTGCGTGACACGGACCGACTGTGAGGGGGTGGGTGGGTGCCCTGTTCATTTCCTCCTTTAATTGCCCCCAGGCGGGATGGAACGTGACCAATTGCTTTGCCCGGCCCCGGCCCAGGCTTAGCAGCGATCGTTTTCCTCTAATTATGATGGGAGTTTAGCATCGCATCGTTTTTCCTTTTTTCTCTCTCTTTCTCTATCTGTCTTTGATGCTCCTCAAAGTACAGACACCTCGACTCGCAGCGCCAGGAACCAGCCCGGGGGGGTGGGGGGGGCACACTGGGCTCAGGGCTTCCGGGAAGTACGCCGTGCCATATCTGTCTGTCGAAGTCGAGTGACGTACAGCAACAATAGGCGAATAACGGGCGAAACCGTCCGGAAACCGATCCGGTAGCTCCGGGAATTCGAAAAGTGCGCTCGAACATGAAACACATTTTGCCACTGCCAAAGGTATTCGTTGATTAACTTTCTTTTCTCTCGGCACTCAGGCCGTTTGGCCATTCTATTGAGATTGCTGTTTATTAATGAATTTTTCAACAACGTCCGGGCCGGGCGTGGGTGCCATATTTCCTGTTGCGCGAGCACCACAACGCGTGGCCTGTAAACGCAAAAAGCCGCCATTTGCCTTCATAAGCAAAAATAACCTTCGCCGCGAAACCATTGGCAAATGAAAGCCGAAACGGAAACGCGAACAAAAAATCGCCCAACAACGACATCGCCTAATCAAATGCGCTACCGACAGGCGCTAATGTAGCGCATTCGCCAGAGGCATTCGCGACGGAACAAAAAACAAACCAGAAACAGGTAACTACCGCTAATAATACACGGGTGGGCGAAAAATTCAAACTTCCAAACCTAATGAGGTGACATTAGCTTTGCGCGAACCGAGTGCGATAGCTCACGGCATCGCGATCCTTTCGTTCCATGCGACACATGCCACGATGAGCGCCGGAAACAAAGTTTATCATATACGTACGTCACTGTCGCAAGTAGCTCCAGCGCTCATTCCGGTTGGCTTCCAGCTTTGCCTCGCTTCGGTACTTGCCGGATCCGGGTGTCCGGGAGGCTCGAAAGGCTCGGCAAATCGTTAAGCCATCACGTACTAACACGCGAACTGCCTTCGGTGATGTTGCCTGGTACTCCGGCCCGGACCGGGCAAACCAGCCAACTTCTGAACGGTGTTGAAGTGTTGAGTCTCCGACCTGTTCCCGAGATGGTGATCTCATCCTGACGGCGGTCGCAACCACACCACACGGACATATTTTCGAGTGTGTTTTATGCATGAAACTTTCTGATCTGAGGTGACCGGAAGAGCCGTGTATGTGTGTGTGTTTGTGTGTGTGACCCTCATGTTTTTCTATTCATCCGTTATCGTCCCGTGTCCGTGTCCTCGGAAACGCGCTGATGGTTTTAGAGGGCCGGTACCACCGACAAAAGTCGGCGAAGAAACATCTCTCATCGTCACCTCGCTTTTCCTCGCGATGTTTAGTGTCCTGCGGCAGGTGTGCGGTTATGAACCAGTTTTGGAACTCAAACTCGAATGTTCTTGTTTTGACTTTAAAATTTTTAGAAAACGTTTAAATGTGCTCAACGTTTGCGGCAAACGAGTGACAACACGTAAGTTAATTAGTTAACCGTTAATGAAAGCGAATAAGAAAAAGTCGATAAATCAAAGCGAACATTTCGGGTCCCGGGGGTTCAATCGCGTTCTTTGTGTGGCATTCTTGAAAGATATACAAAATGGCCGGAAGAAAACCCGGGTAGCCGGGTGGAGCCGGATGAACGAAATCCTATTGCGCGCCCTTCATAAGCTTTCCCACTCGATAATGTCTATCCACAGCAGGAAATAAAAAGTGTTTTATGGGAACGGTTTTATCGCAGTGTCAAAACAGATGGCTTCCGGTCTGGCTTCCGGTCGGGTATTCGTAAATTCATCATCACCATCTTGAGGTTCACGATAAAAATTTGCATACCACCGTTCGGCGGTTGGTGGGGTGCGAAAATGTTTGTTATGTGTCTCAACGACAAGCCCATCGATGAACGCTGAGGATGCTGGAACGCGATACGCGAAAAGCTGTCCGCCTGTACGTGATGATGGTTATCAGGACTGTGTACCTCAGCGGCTATTGCAACGGATATTCGATGATGAAGATGAATGAAAGTCTGGACCCGTTGCTGATACGGTTTCTTCAGCCTCGGGTGATAAAGTATGAAATGCGTTGTTTTGTTGACGTCACCAAACAACAAAAGGATTACCCGTGCTGATACTTGATACCTTGAAAAGTGTTTGAAGATTTATTGAACTTACTGTTTCGCTGTATCAAATATGGCCAGAAATATTGAAAACCTCGAAGGGTCTATTAGCATAATATAACACCTCATAACTTACTAACTTACAAAACGGGAACCTGGGAACTACACTACCCAAACTAAACTAAACTGGTGGAACTAAATTTACTTACTAAACATGACTGCACCAGAGACATCTCAAACAGGGCCAAGGCTTTACGGACCGGTTGGTCGTCCGCCATTCTCGTGACATAACCAGCCCACCGGAGCCTCATGAGACGTATTCGCCATAGTAAGGATGTTTGCTGTTGTAGCGACTCCTCCATTGTTCCTCCTTGAGCAATCGAGTTTATTATATGTATGTTTATGAAGTAAAAATAGCCCAACATTGCTGTTCCTTCCTCTATGCACACTTTACTGCCTATTATCATAACCGCTCTTCCATAGGTGCTTTTGTGTGGATATCAATTTACACCACAGTACTTCATTATCCGAATGCAATGAGAATCAATGAATATTAAATCGTTTATGGTACTTTAATGCAAATAAAGCACATTAACACAAACTGCCCTTAGTGATACTCTTCCAATTTGTAACGCAACTATACAAACGCACACCGTTCGAGATGATCCTTCAAATTGGCATCATTTTTGTTCGTTAGTTTTTTGTAATAAATTTTTATTACGGCTTACGAGCCACCGCCAAAAAAAAAACACTCCCTCCGGTTAATGGTAACAGCAAAGAGCGAGTAACAACGTTATAACAACCGTTCATTAATGCCTCTGGCGAGGAATTAAAAATTCATGATTGTAACCCCCCCATGCGTCGAGAGCGCGAAAAGTGGCGCATTTCGCTGCGACCATTAATTAGTGACCCCATTTGCACGTGCACAAATTGATCCTCGGTTCCGGACCGTATCCTTTCACACACACGCGACACCAAAATGGGCGACTGCCGAAAACAGGGAATGACGGATTTGGAGTAAAATTTATTTTGCACATGGTTTTCCACACCATTTAATTTATCACACCACCGCTGACCCTGAACGCTTCTTTAGTCGTCCCATATTAATGTGGTCAGTTTTAATGGCCAATTTTCACCTACCGCCAATTTGTCGTCCCCGGCATACGTCGTACTACGTGCGGCTTTAAAGAGGCCAGGTAGAAAAGGCTAAACAGAGAAAATTTTAACGCATCCTTGGCGAGACTCGACAACTCGGAGATTTAGCAATTCTAGCATCACTCACCTTTCTAGTCGGCTTCTTGGTGCCACAGAATTCGTCAAACCTCGACTCGACTCCGATGTTGGCATCCATTTACTTCAATGTGTCGAAAATGGCACCCGGTTGCGTGCTGGTCCGTGTGCTCGATTTCGACACTTGTCGGCAGCCGCAGGTGGTGTTTCTCATACCTCTCTGAGACAACACTTCAACCGCCGGCCGCCGGAACATGATCCGCATCCGCAGTCGGCCGAAGGCCTACGATTAATGAACGAGCAGATTGAAGACGAAAAATGATAAACGCTAGTCGTTATGAGCGGCGGTGAATAAAGTACCGCCGTGTGAAAGAGATGCCGCCGGATTCGGAAGTTCTCGTGTACCACGAGTTTGTTTTGCTATTCATTGGTTTTTCCTTTACCCCCCCCTTTCGCTGGTGGTGCCGGTGGAACCGGATGGTGTGCTGGAAAATTATTTGCCCTCCATTGGAGGCGCAATCGAGCGAGCATAACAACTCACTCCCTGCCCCGACTGGTCCGGCTCCGGCTGGCCGGCTGGTGTGATAATATCTTGATGCTCTCGAGGGCGCTGCCGGCCGGAGCTGGGCGGGGCTGCTGATGGGGCTGCTGATGGCGTTCGGTTGAACCAAAGTACTTTCCGTTGCTCTGTGAGGCGAACCTAGGATCGAGTAAAAAAAGGGAATCTTTCGTCGACGAATGGACGGACTGAACGAATGGCCGCACGGCAACGGTAATTTTGCACGCGCAAAAGCATAAATCAAACATTAGCTGAATGGAAGCAGAAATTAATTTTATATTTGCCAATGCTGGGCGCCCACACAGGAAACAGGAAGTATGAATAGTTTTTTATCCACCGTACGCTTTTCGTTCGCTGTGTCCGCCGCAGTGAATATCTTTTTTTTCTGGGGAACCGATCCCCGCGCACAGCGCAAAACAGTTCACGCTGCGCAAATCTATGATTTGGGCGGAACGTGACGAGTAGGTTTCATTTCCGGCGACCAGTTGAACAAATCACTTCATATGTTTGAAGAGCGCGCATATTGAAATTGTCGAAAAAACAAAACGAGTGTATAACGTATAACGGTGTAGGTTAAAAAAAGTTGAGCATCAATTTTGGGTCAACCGACATGACATCTATTGCAAACGATCAGCATCGAGCGTTCTCTTTGATAATACGATACGAAGTGTCCGAATTCAATTACGAAGGCTCTGCAGTCCGCTCGACCACGTGAAGTGTTCGATCAGTAAATAATTATCTTTTCCAAAGACGATGCTGACGACAAAGATCATACTTTGCATTTTAATGTGACTGAAGTGTATTAAAACTGCGCACTTTTTGTTCATTACGCATTGTTAAAACTGAAAGTAGAACACAGTCCAAGTCTAAGTAAGCAGCAAACTTGTTCCACCCATTGCAAAAGTGTGCATCACCCCAAAGTTCGTTGTTCGACAAGCACATTACAGTGTCACATCATTATTTAGCTATGTAATGAAGATTCTCTTATCACCAATTTATTTATAAACCATAGAATTTAATGTTAAATCAAGTTGCTCTCAGCTACGCTATCGCAATTTTAACCAACACCATGTTAACGCTTACTTTTGCGGTTCAGTAGACGAAGACGAATGACGAAGACGAAGAAGATTCTCACGTCTTTACTTCTATATAAAGCGAATTTTAGACCCTTGAGCTCATTTGTGTATTTTGGAAACGATAAGTCAGCAGAGTGCCATCGTGTCGTGTAAAGTGTGTTTCGGAAGCATGGGGCCTCTAGCATGGACAGTGTTCTTGTGCATCGTCAGCAGTGCTAGATCGGGTGACACGATTTTCGACGAAACTGATTCTGACGCACCATCTACTGCTGGCTTTTCTGGATATGCTTTCGAGATGCTCATGGCAAAGCTAGATCACATGCAGCACAGTGTTCTGGAACTACAGACCGAATTGGCGAAGCAGCGGGAAGAGCAAGCTGACAGCAAGGCGCCCATGACCGAGGGACTAGACCACATGCAGCACAGTTTTCTGGAGCTACAGACCGAATTGGCCAAGCACCGGGAAGAAGCTGCGCAAAGCCAAAATAACAATGACAAAAGCCTGGTCGATATTAAGAGGGCTGTGCAGAACAATTTCGATTCGATGCGTCGATTGGAGGATAATGTTGGACGCAACTTTACTCTCCTACAGGACCGATCATGGCAGATCTTTGCGCTACAAGCTACGCATACTGCAATGAAGACCAATCTTCGTTCATATGTACCCTATCGCTCGTGCAGTGACATTCGGAATGCACAGTCTGGGGCATATATTATCCAGGCGAACGATGAAAGCAACCCTTTTATGGCGTACTGTGAGCGGGATATGATGGGTATAGGCATCTGGTTGGTGATACAGCACCGATTCGATGGATCGCTGGACTTCTATCGCAACTGGACCGAATATCGGAATGGTTTTGGTGACATTGAAAAGGAGTTCTGGATCGGACTGGAACGACTACATCAGCTGACATCGGGGCGACCCCATGAACTAATGGTTGAGCTGAGAGACTTTAAGGGGAATTATAAATTTGCACTCTACAGCGCATTCGAGGTCGGCAATGAAACCGAACAATACAATCTGAAAACCCTTGGAGCGTACAACGGAACTGCAGTGAATTCTCTGGCACATCACAAGAATATGAAATTCTCGACGTATGATCGTGATAATGACATACATAAGCACAATTGTGCTGAATTATATAAGGGTGCCTGGTGGTACAATGCCTGCTATCACTCCAATTTGAACGGGCCATACAAGAATATAGTAGCTTATTCATCGATGAACTGGTACCACTTCAGCAATTCCTATGAAGGACTGAGCTTTTCAAGAATGATGATCCGACCAAAATGAACTCTATTGTCTATTCGCTCAGGATCAGCCGTGCCTTATCCATTCCCTACTACAGGCAGGAAAACTTCCAAAAGGTCAACGTACGTCTCGAAGACTCGAAATAATCATCCTGCAGTTTGAAAATGCACGATTAAACGTGGCCAAAAAGGAGAAGACCTTAAACGTCAAACGTTAAATTAGAATAGCATCTGCTACGGTCCATAACGTACGCTCTGCCTGGTCCGGAAATGTTAACCCGAGCAGCGACTACTTCCATCACTATAGTTCCAATATAATTTCGATATTTTCACTGTAGAACAATCGTTTTGTTTATAAATACGGCCCGGACCGTTCTTCTAAGATTAAAGAAAATCGTTTCGTTTGATGGAAAATATTGTTACGATTTGTAGTATGAGCTCGGACTCAGATTGTGGCCCACATCATCACCGTCGTGTTGCTTGAAGCGTATCAAAATGACTATCAAAACGACGTACGGCACGTCATAACGTAGATATAATAGAATGGCTCCCTTCTGCTCAGGTTTAAGAAAATATTCGCTTCCTGTTCATCACGAGGCACGGAGAGGTGCCAGAGTTACAATTTTCCTGCACTACCAAAATACGCTATCAACAGACATACACCAAAACGCAACATCGTGCATGATAATAGCACACTAGAACCTAGGTCCTGCCAGCCAGCTAGCCAGTCAGGCAGCGCAAGGAAGCAAATCAAAATTTGAATACCAAATGGAAAGCTAAGTGAATAAATAAAATCAAATGGAAATTAAATAAAGCGAAAATGGGAGAAAAGCGCGAACACTACCGCTGCGGGGGAAGGCAGGGAGTCCTTCAAAAAAGTAACCGAGCGCAGACTATGCTCGCTTTGCCGAACGGAAGCTTTTGGCCGGTGCCCAAAGGTGAGCGCCATAGTTTTAAACGAAAACCCAATAAAGCCCGAACCAGCTTTCCGGTTCTTGGTGGTGACTCGGAGGTGACTCGGCAATCAGTCCAGTGCGCAAATCGCGACAATACCACAAATTCTTGCCAATGTTTGGTTTGCTTTTGCGTCTCCCCCAAATCGAAGTGTGTCCGGGTCCGGGTGCATTTCGCGAGCGCAATTTGTGGCGCGAAAATCCCGTACAACGTTCCAATTGGTACACATTGTTTACTCCGATGCCGGCCACCGTTGTCGATTGCAATAGAAAGAAAGCGGTGCAAAGTTTTGATTTGTCACAAATTGCAGCAGGACCAAAAAAAAAAGAAGGACCCCCGATGCAATCCCATCACCCGTTCGCTCAACAGTGCTCAACCTATAACGTCTAAATCGTCGGGCTCCTGCCATCGTGCCAGTGGCGGACAACCTCCGGAGTTGGACAAAAAGCCACCATTGCCGAGCAAAGGGCCCAGGTCCGTATCGATCCGCATAGTCCTGTGAACGGGTGCCTGCCGTGCCGTGTGGCACCGGCCAGCACCAGGCCGGTCTGTGCCAGGCTTTCGTTTGTTGCGTTTCGAAAAGTGCTGTCAGTGCGCTGGCTGGCTCCGGCACCAGCAAAAGGCCCCAAATATCGGCCCAAACATCGATTCGGCTCCCAAACTTTATCCATTTGTCAGGCCCGGCTCAGCCCGGACAGCGGGCTGGGGTTGTGGGTTTTAAATAGTTTGAAATTCGGAGGCAGGAAAAAAACGGCTTCGTGAATAGCGTCGTTCAGCCACGGCGCTGGGAACGGTTGCCATCGGTCGCAGCCGGGTGCCGGGCATTCCCGAATTCCGGTGCCGCTCTCGTTGGATGGCTGATAAATTTTCTGTCATTTCGCAATTCATTCGTTGCGTTCCGAGTGATTCCGTATCCGCAATTAGGCGGAAATCAATCCATCACAATTTAAGTTTAGCGGCACCAAGCACGGTGTGACGGCATTAAAAGTGGATTGGTTGAAGTTTCAGGCAGTGGACGGATGGTTTTCCCGGTCGACAGGGGTCGATAGTTGATAAATGGCTCTCTCTCTCTCCTTGGGTGCCCGCGAACCGTTTGGGTCCGATACGTTCCAGATAAGAGGATTGAACTAAATCAAAAATTGCTTCAAAATAGTTTCTCAAGTATCATTAAAACCTGCGGCGCAGAGTGACAGAGGACGTTGGATGTTGTATTTCATTCATTTTACGCTTTTCATAGCACTTTGAGAGAGGCCAGAATTTGCCTCAGAGTTTTGAACCTTTTGTCTGTGGTTTAGGACCAAATTCGAAAATGGCTAACACTGTCTAATCGAATCAATTTAAACTATCCTTGGTTTAGAAATAGGAAATTAGGAATTGTTTCTTACTGAAGCTCATTTGCTAAAACTTTAACCTATTTTAGCTGACCGGTATCGGTACTTCTGAGATTTTATGAGCAAAAATTGGCTAAAAATCAAGAAAAGATCTATCTTTGTTACATATTTTCCAGTAATTGTCAGCATGTTCTCCGTTTTTCACCAGCATAAAAGTATGTCCAGATAAAATACACTGCACCGTCGCAATAATCCTATTGTGCTCGAACTCGAAACCTCAAGGCCTCAAGGTGCCTCAACGGCAACGTGCTTGAGTGGGTGTGCATTAAAACATTTCGCTGGTGAAGTTTGAAGGTCAACCGCCAGCCCGATGGGTGCACAGAGCTCGGCTTCGGTCAGTCGGCCGGCCGCGATGAAACCCGCGCGACGAAGGTGCCAAGTGAGCCACCGTGTCCGGTCAGTGTTTTGCGGCACGCAAAAGACGGTTCCGTCCCTTCCAGAGGAAATGAATAAATAAATGGCTCCAAAACTTGAGAGGTTTCCGTGCAACTTGGAAGCGGTAAATAAAAGTGAGCCACAGAAGTAAGAAAAGAAAGCGAGCAACAAACGCAACCAGCAATGCGGTCAAACCCTGCCCGCACCTCCTGTCTCTCGCCGCGCGTCTTCGTCTTCGTTATGGCTCGAGACATTTTGGCAACGACACACGTCGAACGAGCCGCCGCCCGTGAAGGTTCCGGGGCCACAATCGTTTTCCAAACGTAAAACTGTGAAAACTGTGGGCGCCACCGTCTTGTCGGGTGGCGCCCGAAAAGCCCCCAAAGGTTGAAAACTCGATCGGGAGCAACAACCGAAGCGTTGGCGGGGTCCGGAGAGTGTCCATCGGGGGGGCCAACCTTGAAGAAACTACGGCAGGAAGGCCAACAGGAAGAAATAACAAATATGCTCTTCACCCCCGTATGGTCATCATTAAACATTGAGCGGCGCCAGTGTATAACCTTCCGGTAGGCACACGGCCAGCCATGGCTATCGTCCAAATCTGGCCGCACGGTGGGCGGGCACGGTGCGGGCGGTTTGTAGGCGAGCCGTATGTCAAACACGGGCTGCCCTGCCCACCTGCCTTTGATAATCTTCGTGCTGATTTCTTGGCCATTTCGCTTGGCGCTTTCGTTTGGCTTTTCTTCTTTCTCTCGCTACTCACCTCCGGTTGTGCGCTAATGCCAAAATATCGCTTCCTCTTAGGCGAAACGGGTTGTTTGCGTTGCCTTTTTTCGGTTGACGGTTTCGTCGGCTGTTTTTTTTTTTCATCCTACTTCCCGCCAGCCTTCGCCAAAAGGGTTCCGAAACGGAAGTTATTCTTTTGGCGTGCCACATTCCTTATCTCGGCCCGGTCCGGCACCGGCTCTGGGTTCGGGCAAAGTGTGAACGGTATACGAACGCGCGCCCCCAAACATAAAGTACCGAAGGTCGGGTCCGGTCCGAAGGCGCCACCCCCGGGAGGGGCGGTGGGAGTCCAGTTTCTCGGTGAATGTGTTTGAAAATTCAATAAACGAGCCGGTCGGTCGCCGGGCAAGGAAGGAAGATCGAAAGAAAAAAAAACAGCAACCGGACGTGAAAAACTGGTTCGCTTCGGGCAAACTCAGCGTCACTTTTAATGGGCGGAAAATTTTCGGGTTTCGGCCATTTCCAGGAGAGTTACGTTTTTATTATTCTTGGCACATCCTTAAAATCATATCCGCAATTATTTTTTCAAAAGATAAACACACTCAGCCTCAGCGTCACACCAATTAGTACCGGGCACCAGGCGCCTCCATCACCAGGCGGCTCCATCACCAGGCGGCTCCATCACCAGGCGGCTCCATCACCAGGCGGCTCCATGCGGAGATGAGCGAAGAGCGGCTTAAACATGAAATGATAAAAATCTAAAGGCCACTATCACCATTAAACACCGTATCGTTACCGAGGTGCCGGTGTCAAGAGCACCTGAAACGAGCAGAACGAGATGATGCAAACCATACCACAGCGCTCATATCTTTGTCTCTGTTTTCTTGTTTTTTTTTTTGCAGCCAAGACCGAGCCAGTGCACAGGAAAAAGCACGGTAGCCACACAACCGGCCAGCTGCCCTGGATGCCGCGTTCCTGGAGGTGAACGGAATAAAACAAGCAAACTGTGAAAAGTGGGCAAAATTGCAGTACATCATACCTGGTGGTTACATAAATTCTACGCCGTGAGGCTGCAACATGAGTGCTACCGAAAAGAAGGGTTCAATGTTCCGGGACACGGTGCAGTGCGGAACGTACCAAACCACACCGAGCCAAGTGAATGTTTGCTGCGAAACCCGAGTTTTGTTTTTGCTTTGCAACTAGCACGGTACATATAGTTAGCAGAAACAAAAGGGATCCTTGTTGGTGTTGTTTTCGGGTGAATCGTTTTCATTCCACCCGTCAGGGGGGGCTCGGCACTGGCCTAAAGTGTGGCAAGTGTTGGCTAAACAATTACTACCCTCAGTGATGGCAACTGTAAAAGGTGGAATCCTGTCAGCCGGGCACCCGGAACAGCTAATGAACCGTGCGGCATTCGGAAGCTTTCACGCGTCAGTACTGAAGACGATGCGCTTATACAGCTGCAACAGGTTGCATCGCAAACTGTTTCGCCCGTCGTGTAGAAGCTCACAGTGAACCAAAGGGTGCTACCGAGAGAAGCTAGGAATAGAAACGCCAAAAACTGTAGATAATAAAATCAGAGAGCGAGCCTCACGACGAGCTTTTTTCAGGCACGCCACAAAACGTTACCCACACACTCGTCTCGTCAAACCAAGCGCCGGTGTCATGGCTCGGATTTTTACTGGGATAGATCTGAGCTCTTTCTGGTGGTGCTGCTGCTGTTGCTGCTGCAATCAAAGGCATCTTCTAGCTGTGATATTCATCTTTAGCATCGTAATGGGAGCTCCACACACCGGTGAGTAGCGCTCCGGGTGATGATTCACTGCGCCTTTATTGCCACCATCAGAGTCATATTTTGTTCCCGCGTGCCACGAAAACGTGCATGTGTTTTGTTATTTTTGTTTGTGTAACCGCACCGACTCTGCTTGCATCTGACATCATTATCCTGCGGCAGGGAACCCACACACACACACACACACACACACATCAAACAACATACCACGAGCTGGCAGCTTCCTGTTGCCAGTTGGACAGCTTTGAATAAAACAATTCCAAACCAACAGCACATGGCGAATCCGGGGGGTGGCGAACAGAAAACATCGTAACATGCCGAAAGCGTTGCCGGATCGAGCTGCCTTTTTGGGGGCACTTTTAGCATGATGATGATGTTACATATGCGTATTAAAATTTTGCCCTGAGTGCAGTCATGCGATACTGCGCCAGATTTACCACCGCCACTCATCAGCATCATTAATATCGTAAGCTTTTTGCGGCTTTCCGACATGCTGACTTCTTACCTCGACGCTTCGACGCTGGAGGTTTGGTTAGAAGCGGATTTACAATGGTGATATGCTGCAATAATATTGTAGATGCTTGCCTTCCGTTTTGCCATATTTCCATATTTAATATAGAGACAAACTAATTACTAAGTCAAGTAGTGTTTTCGCTTCAAGGATGCTGTTGGGATGCTCCCTTCAAGTTTCGTTGCTTTTGAGACACAGCGTACACAGTGAATTCTTGTCTGAAGGTACAACTGTCAACAAGAAGTACTATTTGGGTGTTTTGAGATGTTTGCATTAATCAATCGTCAAAAACGCAAGGATTTGTCGAAGAACTATACGTGGCACTTGCATCACGATAACGTACCATCGCACAATGTTATCATTATCCACGAGTTTTTGGTTTGGCTCTCTGTGACTTCAAATCGAATAAAAAAACCGTTGAGAGGAACGCGTAGGAAAGCACTTCGAAAGGAGACAATGGAAAATCGAAGATGGTCCAAATGGAGACTTAGAATTTGAAAAATGTTTTGAGGGTTGGGACAAGCGTTGGCATAAGTGCGTTACGGTCCATGGGGAATGAAGACTGTGACGGAGACATTACCGATTTTGAGCAACAAACAGATATCGTATCGTTTTATAAATGAATTACGGAAACTTTTTGATCAAGGTTCAAGGTAGCGATGAGTACCTACAAGTTCTCTTGAGTTTTCGATTTATGCGCACTATGGGCTGAGACAATTTCTATCTTCTAAATTGATATTGAGATCAAAATGTTAAAAAAGATACAGAAGATGGAATCATCGGTTATTGGCCCCCGATGGAGATCCCTGTATGGCTTCACGTAGTGCCTCTTTAATTAGCTCAAAGTACTCTTAAATCTCAGTTCCGTAAAAACTTGGCAACCTCAGTCGTCTCTTCAATTTACGAAATTGGTTGGTCGTCACACGCATTACTACGAACGGAACCTCTGCAGGTTCCGATGCTTCTCTCGTTGTCCGTTGCGCCCATGCTTTGATTTATGTTACGGGACCGTACGACCCATTAATCATAAATTTCAATTACTTGTGCGATAAAAGTAAATCGGAATCCAAAGCGCAATCGAAACGCCATCCAAGACCCATCGCCCGATCGGTGATTGGTTGTATCTTGTCCGTATCCATTACCATAAATCAAACTGTCCCCCGAATGATAATGAAAATCCATCCCTGGCCCATGTTGCACCGATAAGCACCGACAACCGTGCAGTGGGACCTATATGGCAGAGGATTTTGAAGAATTCGGCAACATTCGTTTTGCTTCACGGCGACCCATTATACAACCGAACATGAAATGCAATAAATTCCAGTTGGCAAAACAGAGTCCAAAATGGCTGTCCTTAGATCCGCGGCAAGCTTTCCATTAATGAAACAATGTTACCGAAATTAATTAATGTTTACCAAAAACCGCAACACTTATTTTTATCAGCTAAATAACAACGTGCCACAGAGAATCCCACGTTCGTGTTCTGGTAAGTACAGTCACTTCACGGTGCCAATCGCACTGCGTAACGAAGTTACTACCACAGCCATATGGATTTTGGGCTAATTTGGGAGGTTAATTTTAGGTCCCTATGTGGCAAACGAAACTATGTTCTGCGAACTTTATTGTGCCTTAACTGCCATTAGCCTGTTTTGATTAGTAAACCACACAATACATCATCGGAATGGTGGTTGTAAAACAGAGGCAACATTAACGATCAAAATCCATTCATTTGACTGCCTATGCAATTCCCATCTTGAGTGATACTGGAACAAAGTTGGGGTCCATGTTATGGTTTCGATCGGTGGGAGCAATTAAATTATTAGTTCCAACAAACGCTCGTCCGGAATCTATTCCGAAGAGACGCATAAGCGCTGCTGCCCGTAACAGTTTAATGGCGCAACGGGGTAAAACCATTTTTACAGGACGTCCGTACAGATATCAACTATCTGGTTTTAAAGCCGATTACTCATTGGCAAAACCCCATGAACATTGCGCGGTGTGTGTGTGTGGTATGCGGTAAACATTCAACAGTAAACCGCTAATCATCAAACCACGTCCAGTTGCTGCAGCGGCCGGACCTATCTGGGGAGTATTCGCTCCGAACAGACCTACCACAACATTGATCGCGATAATTGTGTTACCAACGCTTGGCCCACCGAAGTAAGCTATCCGTGTCGAACCAGAAACACCAGGATCCTCGTCCGGATGGTCAATAAAACGTAGGTTCGGTTACACGCGTTCGTAGTAAGTGAGTTTAAATTATGCACAACGTTCGGTTCGAGTACTGCAAGCTTACTTCCGGTTGAAGTTGCGGATTTTGCGGACCACAGTCGTCTATTGGAACATAAACTATTTACCCGAACTGGGGCTTCTGCTATGCCATTAATAGAATAACTA
Source organism: Anopheles cruzii (assembly GCF_943734635.1). Taxonomy (NCBI): domain Eukaryota; kingdom Metazoa; phylum Arthropoda; class Insecta; order Diptera; family Culicidae; genus Anopheles; species Anopheles cruzii. The sequence continues at coordinate 59,717,498 of NC_069145.1, forward strand.
AACTATTCGGTACTTCAACCGAAGTTTATTCAAAGGAAGTTCTACACTTCGTAGCTTCTAAAACATATTTAACGAGAATGAACCCAGACGTATCAGCGAGTTAAATGGTTCGATATTAAAATTGTGTTTTTGGTTTGCAAACGTACGAAGCAATTATTTTATTGGTCTTATCATCATTCTTGCATAGGTAAACATTGGATAGTAGTCCGTGCGGGACGAAGCCATGCGGAAGAAGTTCACGTTCCGTTGGCTCCTGTCCCAACAGCTATTGAACCACCAACCTAATCGATAAGTTTCAGCGCAATTAAGTCGAAAATTTTTGTCATTATCACGATCGTACGTTGAGAATTCCATATCTGTGAGGCGTGTTAAGAGATCATCTGCCGGTCCGCTGTACGCTCCAATGGTTTTCAGTTGGTATTGTTCAGTTTCACTGCCGATCTCGAATGCTGCGTATCGTCCATATGTATACCCGTCGTTGCGGGTTGCCCTCTCAATCATCAGTTCGTAGGGCCGCCTCGATGTCAGCTGATGTAGTCGTTCCAGTCCGATCCAAAACTCTTGCCCAATGTCACCAAAACCGTCCCGATACTCGGTCCAGTTGCGATTGAAGTCCAGCGATCCAAAGATTTCGTTGTGTATCACCAACCAGCCTCCACCAAACTTGGTCTGCTCGCAGTACACTTTGAAAGGGCTACTTTCAAAGTCCAACCGAATAGAATATACTCCGGAAACATTCTGTGGAACTTCTTTACACGATCGGAGCGGCATGTAGAACTGCAGATCGAGTATTGCTTCACGCATTGTATTCAAACTGTTGTTGGTGTCAACTTGCTGCTCGCTCAGTTCAAGCTGATGTTCCACGAACAAGCGCTGCATGTGGTTTACCTTTGCCATCAGTACCTCGAATGCAAACCCAGAGAAGTTTGTAGAATTTGAGTTCGTATCAGTACATCTCACACCGGCTGCGATGCACAAAAATATTATTCCTGCTAACGGTACCATGTTCACGAAACACAATTCACCACACTTGTGTGTAACCTTTCGTTCTGATACTACTCAAAGAAGAGGCCAGAATTCTCTTTATATAGCTGTAACGATTCAACTGAAACAAGAGCAAGTAACAAACTACAGTGGTAGATGTGGTTTTGGGTGACGAAAGCGATAACGTATTTAAAAAACCACAACCAGATCATAAGTTGGTAGACCACAAGAACGTTGTAGGGTCTAGGGGTAAGATAAATTAGTAGCAATTCGTGGAATGAAAAACTATCGTTATTTTCTAAATTCTTAAGCCACTACATAAGATTGAGTTACCATATTTGATATTATTTGATTCAGTTTACAACTCTACACCAACAGTTACCAAAACAAGACCGAACCAAAGCTATCAACTATTCCATCCACTGATTCCGTTTGGCAAAAAAGTATGGCGAAAAAAAGACGCAAAATCACTTCTGACAGCTGTTGGTTGACAATCGACCGTACTCTGTTCTTTTTCACCCTCATTGAAAATCTACTCCCGAATTGAAAAGCCGAAAAAATCGGTAGCAAAACAACATCCATCAACCGACGAAACGACAACACCGACGTCTCCACCATCTTCAGCTCGCGCCCGGTGTTTTATGCCATTTCGGGTGGCGTTTGGCAAACTCCTTAAAATAACAAGAATCGTCCATTTCTTGGTTCGTTTATCGCGTCGCGCGGAGCGGACCACTTAACTCTGGCCGACGCGATTTTTGTCGCGCAAACGAAACCGCAAAAGCAGAACCGACACACACACACTGACATTTGTGTCTTACAGAAAGACCCATGGTTCGTGTTTTCCCATTCGGTTCGCTGTTTTTTTTTTGTTTTGTTTCGTTTCCACCACGAAGGGACGGTGCGTGAAATATCATAAAGTCGCAGCATTGTACAGCGTTTGCGAAAGCGCACGCTTCCATCCATCCATCCATCCGTCGGGCAACCTCTGAACGTGCTGATGATGTGGCCTTTTCATACATCCTTCAGCGGCCGGTCCGGGGTCGCAATGGGGGAAGGCTTAGGAGTGATAACAATACCCTAACCTACTTTTCGGCTTCGCCAGCGTCGTGGCGGTTCCGGTTTCGGGTGGCCCCTTGGTGGTAAGTAAACAGACCCCGGCCCAGAGCACCGACACCGACGGGACAGAGGTCCTTGCAGCAGCAAACCCCCGGCGTTGGATGGAAGGAGTAAAAAATACGACAATAAATAAACTAAATAAATTAATGCCGGCTCCCAGAAACACAATCAATCATCGGAACGGAAAGCGCACCGGGGAGGAGGGATGGACCGTGGACCGCGGTGGGGAAGGTTTATTTTTCAGGAGCCCACATTCGTGTCCTTTCGGCTCACGGGCCTCCACACGCGGAAGTGTAGTACATTAATTTTACGCTTGCTTCTTCACCACCACAGAGCCGCCACAAACGAGGAGCAGCATTTTAACGGAGCTGCACCCCACGATGGCTCCTGAACCGTTTATTCTATTGTTTTTCTTGTTCTTTCTTTCGTTCTCGTTCCCCACGCTCCCCTGGCGCCCCCTTAGACATCGCTCAACAAATGGCGCGGCATTCGACACCGCCGACCGGTGGCGGCTATCAGCAGCTTCCGGCGACACCGGGATCGCCATTGGCGGCAGCGGCGGCGGCCGTACCGATCCCTCCACTTCCGTCGGGGGCGCTGTTCGCCACCAAAAACAACACAAAAGTCACCGCACAACGGGGCGGCACGGCGCTGCTGCCGTGCACCGTACTCAGCCAGCCGGCCGCCACGGTACGTAGCCCGATCCGCGGTCTGTTGTGGAGGCGAACAAATAAGAAATACACCGAGCACGAGCTGAACGCTGAATGCTAATGGAGATTGCCCACTCACTTATGCCGGAATAATTGCATCTTTAAACAGCGACTCTTGTTTGCTGGCGAGCCGCGTTATCGCTTGAACAAACCACGGCCCAAAACCTGTCGAACTTTTGAACGATTGTCAACAGTGATTGTGTCTGTGTGTGTGTTGCAATCTGCAGGCCAAAAAGAAACCCCCGGGCACGGTTGGTCTTTAACCGCATCCAGGAACCTTTAAAGGCAACACCGGAACGTCAGATTATTCGTCTGATCTTGGTCGGTCGACAAAGTAAATCGCGTAATGGATCTAACGCATTTTCGCGTAAATCGCGAAATGGATGTAACGCATAACGTCCGTGCGTCTTTATTGTATTTCTATACGCGGGCCGTGAACAGTTTTGCTTACAGTTTTCTTAAATTGCAAGAGCGAGGTGCATCATCAACTGTAGCCAAATAGTAGAATGGTCAATTAGAAATAATACCTTCAAGTTATATGCAACAAAAAGGATGCCACAAAAAATCGACTATACGTAGCCCGCAGAAATTCAAATGTCGCAATACTGTTTGAACGGCCCTCGCATACCTCGCACGATCATACGAAAAATGTCCATCCGGTGTCTGTTTTCAAGAATAATGTTCCGCCGTTTTCTACTCAAACGTGGATGCGGTTAACATAATGTGCAGATTGAACAGGTTCTAAAGCACTAACTGCAATATACAAACGCTAGTTGCAGCACCTTGCATTAATTGGTTTAAATAATTGTTGATAATTGTTTTAAATAATAATAGTTAATTTGTCCTAAAATCGGAATAGCTAAGCTCACGCACACGTTTGCAAGTCTTCACGACCTACTGGGTCGTCGTTAGTTAAAGTTAAAGGTCGGAAATTCGTTAATCGAATTAAACATTCAGCTGTAGCCGTAAAAGCTTCTGTCCAACTTTATTAACAAATAACACCTGGTCATAAACCCTAGCCTGGATATGTCTTCATATGTTGATTCAAATGAATTCAGCCAACTACAAAAAAATGTTGATCGAAGATTGTCCATATTTTTTGGCAAAAATATGTTTAGAAGCTGCCATGTGGTCAACGTTTGCTGGACCATGTTTCTTGTGAAATACCACAATTTATCAGCCGGCAAACAAACATAATATTACTTCAAATGCGAGGACAACAACATCATCCAACAATCCACCTGATGGCAGTGTCTTAAAGCAATAACTTGTTTGGCCAGGTAACAGTAAGCTTGTAAGCGGATGGATCCCAATCCAATGATGGGCAAAAGATGAACGGGCAAAACCCCATTAGCTGGAGAATAAGTTCGTGCCCGGCGTGTGTCGGTGGACCAACTACCCTGAACGTATCGCCCTAACATAACTCTGCGCCCTGCCAACAGGTATCGTGGATCCGCCGACAGGACTTTCAGCTGCTCACCGTGGGGCTGTCGACGTACAGTAGCGATGAGCGGTTTATGGTGGCACATTTACGGCACTGGGGCCTCTGGGCGTTGCGGATCAAATCGGTGCGCGCCGAGGACGAAGGCGTCTACGAGTGTCAGCTGTCCGTGCATCCCGTGCAGTCCGTGTTTGTCGAGCTTAAAGTAGTAGGTAAGTGTCCCCGCGTGTCTCTGTGTGTGTGTGTGTGCTTATGCTTGTCTTTCCGCGCTCCAACGAGCAGATGCTTTCCAAAGGGGAAGATATTTTTCCGTCCGCCGACAGCATCGCACTGGCCATCGACGCACGATTTCAAACAGTTCGAGCTTAGCAGCTCCGAGCTCCGAGGAACGGAACCTGGGTCGAACCGATGCGGGATTGAAATAATTTTCCAATAAAAATCCATTCCTTGTTTCGGTCCGCTTGGTTTTCCGTTGTTTTTTTTTTGCTGAACGGTGAACCGTTCACCGGAATCCGGTTGAAGCGTTCAGCGTCCGTGCCACGATACCATGCTAAGGCTTCGGTAAAAATTCCTTCGACGAAACAAATCCATACCGAGCAGCGTATCACAACATGGACGGTAAGCCCACGGAACCGGAGCACTGTCTGTCGCGTGAGGAACAGCGGGAAAGAAATAATCTGCACCTCCGGTTTTTCTTAGTGTCTGCCGCATTTTTCAACGCCACTTTTCGTTCGGATCGATCGAAACGGGGTTTTCCGGTGGTTGTGGCAAACACTCACTTCGCCCCGCCGGTGTTGTTTCATTTCGTCCCGCTTTACTTGCCGTGCCATTTTGCCTTCGATGAAAACCCGGGAAACACGACTTCTACCAGGTCCTTAAACAGGGTGCGGAGTGCCTTAGATTAGCAAATTAGATTTAGGGAAAAAGTGCATCGACTGAAAAAGCAGAAAAGCCGGGGCTGGCCAATGCGAAGCTAAACGAACTCATCGGTCCGCTAATGCGGCAAATGGTTAGGGAAATTGCGTTTGGTACGTGTTGTTTGAAGAAACATCGAGAAAAGAATGTTGGTTTAATATTATCTAACAAACATCTATTGAACTGAACAGCGGGATCAATAATAAGCTATCGGGTTTTAACGCAATGACTGAAACATCCTAAAACTGTTGTAAATTACTTCTCCAACCTTAAACAGAACAGGAATGAACAATGTTAAAACCCCTAATAACCTGTAAGAAGATTAATCAATAAAACTTGGATGCATAAGAAGATTAGTATAGCACTACTGTTACTTAATGAGTTTGAAAAATCTTCAATCTGGTATCGATCGTATTCGATAAAATCTTCCTCCAAGTCAACCGATCTTTGAAGATGTTCTTCATATAATAAGCAAAAGTTTTAGAACTTGACCCATGACCCACTGCAAACCGATCTCAAGCGACCCACAGGGACAAGTCACACTTTGTCACCCGCATGTGCTACCAGCCATCGCTACCAAAACCGCGCAACATTGTTCCTGGGTAGAGGAAACACTTAAAACATTTCCTTCAAGTATTTAACGTAATTCCCCTCGCACAACGAGCGTGTCTCGCACGTGTGAGCGTCTCGAAGCGGGTCGAAATTGAGTTTTCAGTAAAACCGGATTTTCCTTTCGCACACGTCGCGCACGGTATGGTCCATTCTATCTTCGCGAACGTAACTTCGCGTCCTTCAGAAACACCGGCGCTGTCTAGTAGCTGAAGGAAGATGTTTTAATTAAATTATTTAGAATTTGAAACAAGGTTCAACCGGCTTGGTGTTGTGCTTGTTTCAACCGGTTCCGATACTTGTTTCTTGGCAGCGATCGCCGTATGGATTGGAGGATTCGCTGAAGGTTTTACCATTTTTTTGTCCCTCCGGAATAAATTGCCGATATCAGTGCTGTGCCATAAGATGGGGACCTTTTGGAATTCTTTAAATATTGGAAAAAGACCCGCGTGCCCGGGTGAACACGGTCCACTATGTTTTGTTAGCATTGATTGTGTGTTGCGAAAAAGCCGCATTATTAAACCCAAAGTGAAGGCACGAAACCGGATTGGAGCCTTGTATCTCATTAAAGCAACAGATGTCCTAAGGTTAAAGTAACATACTTTTAAAGTAAACTGTCAATAAACATGTAAACAAACGTTAGGCATCCCAAGAGAAATAAGAAACAGAAACGAATGGAAAGCAAAATAAACCCGAAAATCCTTCGCCGGAATCGTTATTCACCAATTTTGCCGTTTCTCGTGGGAATCTATTGCACAGAAAAACAATCGCTTCAGTTCAGCGCAAGAGAAAAGTTCACCAACTAGGGGTTTCAAAATACTCGTCCTTGAGCTGCGTGTGATTTTTCACGCACACCCCCTTAAGACTTTGGTGAAACGGATCCGGTTTAGGAACGCTGTGCTTAATGTTGAAAAGTCCGCTGCCGGTTTTATTGCTTCCTGGTTTAACTGACACGTACGCTGCTGCTACATTACAGAGGCGGAAGCCGAAATCGTTGGCGCACCGGATCTACACATCGACGAGGGCTCCACGTTGAGGTTGGAGTGCAAATTACAACGTGCCACAGAGAATCCCACGTTCGTGTTCTGGTAAGTACAGCCACCTCACGGTGCCAATCGCACTGCGTAACGAAGTTACTACCGCCGTACATTGCCATATGGATTTTGGGCTATTTTGGGAGGTTAATTTTAGGTTTCTATGTGGCAAACGAAACTGTGTTCTACGAACTTTATTGTGCCTTAACTGCCATTAGCCTCTTTTGTTTAGTAAACCACACAATACATCATCGGAATGGTGGTTGTAAAACAGAGACAACATTAACGATCAAAATCCATTCATTTGACTGCCTATGCAATTCCCATCTTGAGTGATAGTGGAACAAACTTGGGGTCCATGTTATGGTTACGATTGGTGGGAGCAATGCAATTATTAGTTCCAACAAACGCTCGTCCGTAATCTATTCCGAAGAGACGCATAAGCGCTGCTGCCCGTAACAGTTTAATGGCGCAACTGGGTAAAACCATTTTTACAGGACGTCCGTACAGATATCGCTATCTGGTTTCAAAGCCGATTATTCATTGCCCAAACCTCATGAACATTGCGCGGTGTGTGTATGGTATGCGGTGAACATTCAACAGTAAACCGCTAATCATCAAACCACGTCCAGTTGCTGCAGCGGCCGGACCTATCTGGGGAGTATTCGCTCCGAACAGACCTACCACAACATTGATCGCGATAATTGTGTTACGAACGCTTGGCACACCGAAGTAAGCTACCCGTGCCGAACCAGGAACACCAGGATCGTCGTCCGGATGGTCTATAAAACGTAGCTTTGGTTACACGCGTTCGTAGTAAGTGAGTTTAAATTATGCACAACGTTCGGTTCGAGCACTGCAAGCTTACTTCCGGTTGAAGTTGCGGATTTTGCGGACCACAGTCATCTACTGGAACATAAACTATTTACCCGAACTGGGGCTTCTGCTAGGCCAATAATAGAATAACTAAACTATTCGGTACTTCAACCGCAGTTTATTCGAAGAAAGTTCTACATTTTGTAATTTCTAAAACATATTTACCGAGAATCATTCATCACTGAGACGTATCAGCGAGTTGAATGGTTCGATATTAAAATTGTGTTTTTGGCTTGCAAACTTACGAAGCAATTATTTTATGGGTCTTATCATCATTCTTGAAGAGGTCAATACGTATAATGTTTGGTTTATGTTCATGTTCAATCTCTCGTTCAATCCCTTGATGTAACAGCTATTGAACCACCAACCACCTCGATGAATTTCAGCGCAATTATGTCCGGCCATTTTGTCATTATCACGATCGTACGTTGAGAATTTCATATCTCTCTGGCGTGTTAGGATATCCACAACAGTTCCGTTGTACGCTCCAATGGTTTTCAGTTTATATTGTTCAGTTTCACTGCCGACCTCGAATGCTGCGTAGCGTCCATATGCATGCTTGCCGCTGCGGGTTTCAACCTCAATCATCAGTTCGTAGGGTCGCCTCGATGTCAGCTGATACATTCGTTCCAGTCCAATCCAGAACTCTTGCTCTATGTCACCAAAACCATCCCGATACTCGGTCCAATTGCGATTGAAGTCCAGCGATCTATCGATTTCGTACTGTATCACCAACCAGCCTCCACCAAACTTAGTCTGCTCGCAGTACACTTTGAAAGGGCTACTTTCAAAGTCCAACCGAATAGAATATACTCCGGAAACATTCTGTGGAACTTCTTTACACGATCGGAACGGCATGTAGGACTGCAGATCGAGTATTGCTTCACGCATTGTATTCAAACTGTTGTTGGTGTCAGCTGGGTGCTCGCTAAGTTGAAGCTGATGTTCCAAGAACAAGTGCTGAATGTGGTCTACCTTTGCCATCAGTACCTCGAATGTAAACCCAGCGAAGTTCGTAGCATTGGAGTTCGTATCACTACACCTCACACTGGCTGCGATGCACAAAAATACTATTCCTGCTAACGGTACCATGTTCGCGAAATACAATTCACCACACTAGTTTGTAACCTTTCTTTCTGTTACTACACAAAGAGGCCACAGTTCGCTTTATATAGCTGTAACGATTCAATGTTTCTGTTGAAAAGCAAGTGACATCCTTTCAAACCACAGTTGTAAATGTGGTTTTGTGTGACGAAAGCGATAACCTACTTTAAAAACCACAACCAGACCATAAGTTAATAGACCCGGACATAAGAACCACAAGTAGCCATAAGACCATAAGTAACCCCGGACATAAGAACGTTGTGGGATCTAGGGGTAAGATAATTTATTAGCATTTTGCCGAATGAAAAAAATGCTTATTTGATTAGATTCTATACCGTTAAACATCTATTTACTCTACGCCACATGACTTGTTGAATGATACCTATGGCTAACTTCACCCTCACAGGTACCACGAGCACAATATGGTGAATTTCGATCAGTTGAACGGATTTTCCGTAGCTCCGTTCCAACCGTCGGCTCCGGCCATCCACCAGCACCTGCAGCACTACCTTCCACACCCACTCCTCGACCACGGGCCACAGCTCTCGGCCGAAGACCAGGACTTTGGCGGCGTACTGGATGATGACGACTTACTCCAGCGTTCACTGCACCTGGATCAGGACGCCACTTCGCCCTTCCTGGCCACCTCGTCGTCTGCGTCGGCATCATCTTCGCTACTGCTGGCGTCTCTCGCTGCGGCGGCCTTCTCTTCTTCCTCCTACCAAAACCTCGAACCGGCCCCGGACATGTCCTTCGAGTTCGGACCTGAGCCGGGCCCGGGTCTTTCGTCGGAATCGTCGGACCCGCTGGACGCGAGCGGCGCCCGTCGGCATAATCATAATCACCCGCATCACGGTGCCCACCCTCAGCATCCCCACGTCCATCACCACGCCCATCAGCATCAGCATCAGCACCATCATCACCATCACTTCCCGCGGGGAGCGTGGCCCACGAACCACTCCTCGCCGCTGCTGTACTCGCACATCCTCACGCCGGCCCCGAGCGTGCTTACGATCAAGAAAGTCCACTTTAAGCACGCCGGTAATTACACTTGCGCCCCCTCGAACGCCCGTCCGGCCAGCATCACCGTGCACGTGCTGCAAGGTGAGTTCGTCTAAAACCTCCTGATCCCGCCATTAATTTCACTAGTCCCCGGACCCGTCGGGGGGACACTCTAGAGAAACTTCCTTCCGACGTAATGTAATAGCTGGATTAACTGAACAAACAGCGTGTGGACCAGGCGGGCCACGCGGTTAAAGCGCCCCGTTGGCGTCCGAATGGTGCAGAAGTTACGAAATTAATCACCAAAAGCACACTTTTTCCCAAAGTTGGCTTCTGCCGACGAATTATTTTGGGAAAAACTGCTGAAATGAAGTTGTAATTGAGTTATGCTCTGTCAAAACGAGATCGCGCGAAAACTTCCTGCGCAACTGTAATCTTTGTTTGGTCCCCGTTTCGAGGCACTATTCCTGTTAACCTGACCCTTTTCGCTGTCCAGTTTGCCCATGCTACAGTCCGATTTGTTTGTGTGTCCTACAGACCCCTCGCACTTGAACTGATACGTAATGTTTTCCGTTGCTTCCAGATAAAAAACCAGCCGCCATGCAGCATGCAAACCGCAGTCAGCTGGATGACGGAAGTAAGCAATCGAGAAATGGATGCCCTCACCAAGGCCACCACTACCCAGCGTTTCCGATGGCCGCATTGCTATTTCTTTGCTTCACGTGCCACCTGTGCACGCGGCACGATTGGTTACAACGGTGAAACGAGATGTGAATAACATGGATGTAATTAGAGGACGCTTCCGATAAGGGAAGGAAGCAACCGGCGCACAGCATTATGGCGTGTAATAAAACAATGTAAATCTTTTTTTACCAATTGTCCATTGTGAGAGGGTCGAGGGTGCAGAGTGCAGATATGTGGCCAAGCAGTGAGAAATGAGAAACGTAAACGTAAAATCGTCAGTATTTAATTGCGCTACCTGCATTTGAAGAACATCCAGTAGAACCTTGGCATATGTTGATGGAAGTGCGCCCGCGGTTCGTCCATCGTCTGTCTGACACCCGACATATGCTCCATAACCTATTTTTCTCCAGATGTCCAACCGTTCGACAGGAAGCGTAGCGAGTAGATAGCTAAAATGTTTGTTATATCTCAAAACACAAGGAAGTAGACAACACTGAACGGAGCGCAAGGGTAAGGAAAAGTATTATTCATATACAGAAAGAACTCACTACAGAATGGAAATGTGTACGAAGCTGTTTGCTTTTTAAATAACTATCCGAAAGTATCTCTACTTTTGTCACTACTCACGCGGGTAAGTATCAGCAAAAAAAAATGTTTCAGTCCGCATAAAATTTACGCTACAAAGGTAACAGGAAAACATAACCTAACATTATGAACTACTCTTTATATTTTCGTGAGGGAGAGGTTTGGGTCAGAAAGCAGGTACTCATTGCTTCAAATCAAGAACCATATACTCCTGAAGCTTGAATTTTGAATTCTAATGATCATACATGTTTGTGTTTGTGAGTTTGTGAGCTACAAAGCCGTTACACGCTCTCTCTCTCTGAGGCTCAACCGAAGAGTCTGTTGAATTTAAGAAGCAGCAGTTCGTATTAAAAATGATAAGGCGTACCAGCTGGATGATTAAGAACAGAAACAGCTTCAGTTGTTTATTCTATCAATAGAAACTGTTTAAGGAGCATAAAAAATGTCCACTGCCGTTCCTTCAGCAATGAGACGCTTGTAAAAAATCAACATACTTAAACATGGCACGCGCTGGCCCCAGTAATCACCTTCTGCACAAGAGTCGTGTGATAAGGTCGGCTTCCAGCTCGGCTGGCCAATAAACACAATTGTAAAAGTTTGGTCATCGACAGTGGCAGTGACACGGAGTGACAAAAAATCTAAATTGTTGATAATCGAGTTGCTACATGAGAGGGATCTTTCACTTCGCCCGTGGTTGATTAACAAACCACATCCATCAGCCCTGCGCGGTGGCCTCACATTAGTAGTCTCTGGTGCGACCAGAAGGAAACGACGCGTTTCTAAGTGACTCTTGTCCGTTGGGGCAATGTACCTCGTTTGCTCTAAAAGCACAAGCATAAGCTTCTTAAACTGTTTGGTCGCGCTGCTTGTGGGTTTGAAAACTGCAGAGTGTTTTCTCGGTCTGCCATTCGCTACCCAGCCCGGTGAGTGCAAAGTGCTCGTAATTCAGTGTGGCATTAATTAATAGTACGAAACAACAAAGTACAGAGCAAAGGTCTGATATGTGAAAGATGTATTTAACAAACCGAGCAAAGCTTTTTCGTAATAATTGATGTAAAGAGTGAGACGTACGAAAATATATTAACTCTGCGCACTCGCTGGCGTTAAAAAAGTGGTGGTCCTTTCGTATCCCTTCGGTCGCGGCGTACCGAGCTGTTTTTTGAGTTGTTTTATTGTAAAGGACCTATGCCGCATTATTCTACTGAAGCCGGCGAGTGAACATGTGTACCAGCTTAAAGCAGTCGAAACTAACTTCAAGCGTTTTTCACATCAAGTGGCGTCCACTTTTTAGGAGTATGGCGCTTTTTCGTTTAGCCTTGCTAATGACTACGTCCATACAATTAGTGTCCACTTTGTCCACAAAAAAGGCAAGCATTTTCTCGTTTTTCTGTTGTTTGCTCGCTCCAGTTTTAAGCGCGTTTTTAATGGCAAGACTTTAAAACGAAATAAAACGCATAATGCTCTATTTTGGTGAAGTTACGAACTACGCCATAATGAAGTTATAACTATAAAGTGTTACCGAAGCGAGTGGAATTCAATGTTTCAAAATATTTGTATAGTGTTTGGTATGCATTTTCACCTCATCTTTTGCTTACCTCGTTTTAATATTTTATAGTTTTCCTGCTACTATCAGTGTGATTTACTTTAATGGATTTATTCTGGCTATATTTTCCCAACATTGCCTATAATACTCCATTCTAATCACGAAAAACTAATAATGCTGAAACAGATAAGTGGTTCAAGAGTCAGGCAGCAAATCAATGATTAGTCTATAGTTTGTTTATTCAATGATTTGGTCTTTGAGAATCAGTGTCTTAATTAGTGTCAACGGGCTATATACATGGCTTGATAGACGATTGTTACTGCATTACATTTATATGCAAACATTAGCCTAAGTAGCTTTTTAGTTTGTTAAGTTTCGAATGATTTACAATAGAATCTTTGAGTAGGCGATCCTAGGATTAGGGATTCCTTCGTGTTCACAACAATTAAAGTACAGAAACTGCATCTTTTCGAATCGATGTTACAAATCAAAACGCCAGAGAATCAAAGAACAATATTTTCGAAAGAGCCAGTGGGTTTAGTATTCAACCAGCTTCCCGTTAAAACGCCTTTTTCATCGTGCTACCGGACGCATTCTTCCATCGTTTAAATTGTTTATGCAAATCGAATCTATCCCCGCGCGTTCTAGCCAGCATATGGTCGGAGCTGCTCCGGAGCCCACCGAAAGGATGGAACAGTACGCGGGGCGATGGCCGGGTCGTTGACGGCGCCCGCTGTGATCGGCAGTGCGTGTCGGGCGAAGAGCCTCTCACCTGTCACTTTCGCTGGAAACTGGAGAATTTCGCCAGCATGGGATCGTGAGTGGCGCGACTGACGTAACGCCGACTGAATTCCTCGACGTAACCCAAAATTTCGCGCTCTTCACAGTTCCTGCTGGCGCTGCGCCCAAGGCAACCGGGTCCACTGCTTCCACCGGCAGTGCGTCACGACGGATGGGCTGGAGCGAGGGGTGGTCACCATCAACCGGCAGATCCCGGGACCCACGATTCACGTCTGCAAGCACGACACCGTCGTCATCGACGTCGAGAACGCCCTCGAAGGGCTCGGCTCGACGATCCACTGGCACGGAGTCCATCAGACCGACAGCCCGTGGATGGATGGCGTCCCGATGGTGACCCAGTGCCCCATCGCGCAGGGCACCACGTTCCAGTACCGATTCAAGGCCGCCGAAGCGGGAACCCAATTCTACCACTCGCACGCCGGTCAGTAGCACGCGGCGCCAGGCTTTGGACCATCGGGCTTCGTAATTCGTTCTAATTATTTTGCGCCTCTTCGACAGGCTTCCAGAAGGCGAACGGCCACTACGGGATGGTGGTGGTCCGCAATCCGGACGATCTGAACCGGGCGCGGTACGACCACGACCTCTCGGAGCACCGAATTATCATCGCCGACTGGACGCGGGACATGGTGGAGAAGTGGGTGCCGGGGCTCCAGAGCGAGTCCATGCGCGTCGACTCCATCCTCATCAATGGCCGCGGACGGTACTTTAATGTATGAATTATGCAATCTACCCACCCCGCCGGCCCGGTTCCGACCGGTGGACCTTTCGGAGGGCCACCGAACCGGGGCCGGCGCCGGGAACGAGAAATTAAAATTTATTGAAAATTATTCTCACCCACACTTTGGGTCGCTTCTTCGCCGATCGGTGGCCAGGTAACGGACGGCACGCGCACCGGGGCCCCCCTGACCGTGTACCGGGTGGAGCCGGGCAAGCGCTACCGCTTCCGGCTCGTCAGCACCGGCAGCCAGTACTGCCCGTTCCAGCTGCAGGTGAGCATGGTTAGGGCGTCCATCGCAGGTTAATTACGTTACTAACCGAAACTCGTTCACTCGTTTCGTCGCGGCGGTACGCGGAACCCTTTTTCCGATTGCCCCTTCCCCTTCCATTGTGCCGAAATTAGTTCCGGGACCAGCTTTTCGGTGGGGGCGTTCCACATCGCATCGGCTAGCGAGCAATTTATGGAACAGCCATGTGTCTCAATTTGTGATGCTGTAAAATAATCTTCACCTACGATCGCTTTCCGATCGTTGGCAATAAATTTCACATTTTATTGCTCCACTGTTCGGCCCACGGCAACTGGCCTCGAAAATATGAATTAATCTGCAAATGGCCAATGCTGCCCACACACAAGTTGGTTCGTGAAAATGAGCAACGGGATGCGTTTGTTTATGGCTTAAACACAAGCGAACCATTAACGGCAACGTTGGCTCGTGCATTTTACATTGTTTTACACGTTTGCTGGCCTTCCAGCAATTGGCCAGAACTTGAGAGAACTAAATATGCTATCGATGGACATGGTCTGCTTGGGTTTAGTGAAAATAACTTAGATCAACTTTTCAATAGGAGGTTTTATGGGAACACGAGTTATTGTTGCAAAACTGCAAAACTTAACTCCTAATATGAAGATGAAAAGTTCAAGCAACTTACAAGAGAACATAACCAAAATTGATGCCTTAGTGTCACTAGTGAAAGCCTTGCACAACCCACTAGCGATGAAAATTTTTTAACATTGCTTGCAATTTTTTGTAATAATTTTCTATCTACTTTTTGGCAATGTTGCCAGACATATCAAGTCATTGTACTATCTTTGATCTTTGCTCTATGGCGTACGGTGAACATTGAACATTGTCGTTCGAATAAGAGCGAATCGGTGAAGATTGAAAATCGACGAAAATCTGATCATTGAATATTTTAAAGGCCCAATTAAATGAATGGGTACATTATTCGTTCAGCTCGTTGAATTCACATTGCACTCGCATCATTTACAGCAACATTTTTCATTACGCGTTTCACCTGAATTGAGTCGAATTTCTGAGCAGCCTTTGTGTGTCATCTGTTAATAGGAATTACCAAGTCCGTACATAACACATCGTTCAATAAGTCCCGAGACTAGCGTAGAAATGGCGCTTATAATGCCATCTATATACCGACGTTCGGAAGTACCAACCTTCAGATGAGGTGTGTCAAAATTTGATGTAATTCGAAGCATAACCGAGAAAGCTATAGTGGTTAAAGTGACGCTACTTTTGCAATCCTGAAAGAAATGGACCAAAGCGAGTTTCGTGTGTTGATAAAACATTGTTTTCTAATGGTAAAAAACACTGTTCAAGCTCAGCAATGGCTTGGAAAACGTTATCTGGACTCTACTCCGTCGAAACCAACCATTTTCGGAGGTATGCTGACTTCTATGCGGTCGTGCTGATACAAATGATGCGGAACGTTCGGGTTGGCCAAATGAGGCAGTAACTCCCGAAAACATCAAGCAAGTATTGAAAATCGTGATGGGAGACCGCAAAATGAAAGCGCACGAGATAGCTGAGATGGTGAACAATCAACTGGTAGTACATTTACTATTTTCCACCAAAAATTGGCTATGAAAAAGGGTTTTCTCACATGGGTGCCGCGTTTGCTCACAATGGAACAAAAGCCACCATGGACAATTCTATCAAAACGATGACCAAATTCAACGAATTAGGCTTCCATCTGCTTCTTCATCCTCCGTACTCGCCGGATCTGGCCCCCAGCGACTACTGGCTCTTTACGGATCTCAAAAAGATGCTCCAGGGAAATGGATATCGCTCGAATGAGGAGGTGATCGCTGCTACTGAGGCTCATTTTGAGTCAAAAAACAAATCGTGCTACAAACATGGAATTGAAAAGTTAGAGAAGTGTGGAATGATTGTATTACACTTTAAGGAGATTATGTTGATGAATTATAAAGAATTTTGCCGATACAATATTGTTTTCATAGTTAGTCCCGGGACTTTTTGAACGATGTGTTACGTACGGCTTCCACGTTTTTTTTAAATATTCAATGCACAATTTGATCGATGAACAATTTGACATAAAATGATGATAAGTCCCACCTCTTACCCCTGAATAGGTTTGAGAAGGACGGATTTATCTATAGATATTTTACAAAATAACAAAAAATTTGCGAGAGGAGGCATGGGAGCAAACTCTTCAGAACCATGGCATCTAGCTTTACTCCTTTCATTCAACGGTCGCCATCCCGTAAAGTGTTAGCACATAACGTCCCCCACTTAAAAGGAATGGTGTGTAAATTATGGTTCAAAAGCTGACAATCGGACACCATTTGGCTCTTGTAAATAAGTTAGTTTTGTCAATACTTATGTTTAAAGAGATGACTAAAAAGGTTGATTATTTGCGGTGTCTTGTAGTGCTGGTACTTATAAAGCACGCATGATACTGTGAATCACAAATTTTTTTAAATTACCATTGTTCTTCACCATATCACATCGTTCAAAAAGTCCCGGGACTAACTATGAAAACAACATTTTATCGGCAAAATTCTTTATTATTCATCAACATAATCTCCTTAAAGTGTAATACAATCATTCCACACTTCTCTAACTTTTCAATTCCATGTTTATAGAACGGTTTGTCTTTTGACTCAAAATGGCCCTCATTAGCAGCGATCAGCTCCTCATTCGAGCCATATCTTTTTCCCTGGAGCATCTTTTTGAGATCCGTAAAGAGCCAGTAGTCGCTAGAGGCCAGATCCGGATGAGGAAGCAGTTAAAAGCCTAATTGTTTGAAGTTAATCATCGTTTTGATTGAATTGTGCCATGGTGGCTTTTGTTCCAATGTGCGCAAATGCGGCACCCATTTGAAAAAAACCTTTTTCATATCCAATTTTTGGTGCAAAATAGTAAATGCACTACCAGTTGATTGTTCATCATCTTAGCTATCTCGTGCACTTTCATTTTGCGGTCACCCATCACGATTTTCAATACTTGCTTGATGTTTTCGGGAGTTACTGCCTCATTTGGCCGACCCGAACGTTCCGCATCATTTTTATCAGCACGACCGCATAGAAGTCAGCATACCTCCGAAAAATGGTTGGTTTCGACGGAGTAGAGTCCGGATAACGTTTTTCAAGCCATTGCTGAGCTTCAACAGTGTTTTTTCCCCATTAGAAAACAATGTTTTATCAACACACGAAACTCGTTTTGGTCAATTTTTTCAGGATGGCAAAAGTAGCGTCACTTTAACCACTATAGCTTTCTTGGTTATGCTTCGAATTACATCAAATTTTGACACCCCTTATCTGAAGGTTGGTACTTCCGAACCCTGGTATATGAATTGCATTATTAGCGCCATCTCTATGGTAGTCCCGGGACTTTTTGAACGGTGTGATATCTTGAACTATCTTGACCAATTTTAGCAAATACAAATAATAGGGTGATTCATCTAAGGTTTGTTTTTTTCATTTGATTATAAGAAAAAAAAGGCTTAATATTTTTCGATGCTTGAACATTTATTTGAAAGGTTCATTTAAAACATTTTATGCATAAAATACAATTATACTTGCAGAAAATTGGGAAATATGACAAACTTAGTTCCAAAGATGTAGGTCTTCAACTCAAACGTTACGATATTTGAAAAGCTCTTTTCATTTAAGCTTATTTCCACCTCGGTGGCTATAAGCAGAATTGCCGTTTTTGGGGTTCGTGTTTTTTATAACCAAATGAAAAAAATAAACCTTAGATGTACCACCCTAAATGAAACAAAAAATAGTAATCACTAATTCAACGTTAGTTCAACAACTATTCGTTCATTCGTTCGATAAACCTCCCAAATACGATCACTGATCAAAGAAGGGTGGTTTGATTAAAACATTATTGTCTTGCCTCTGCCACCACAGATCCAGGGCCACCGGATGTTGATCCTTTCGACCGACGGTGGCACCGTTCAGCCCCAGCACACCGTCGACACGCTGGTATCCATATCAGGCGAACGTTATGATTTCGTGCTCACCGCCAACCAACCGCCCGGTAAGGAGCCAGCCCACTAAAAATCCCAAATATCCACCGCGGCGCAGATAAATCGGCATCGCTAATAATTTCAGGCAATTACTGGCTCCGAGTGCGTGGCATTGGGTTCTGCAATTCGATGCGCGTCGAAGATTTCGCCATCCTCTCGTACATCACCGACGACGGCCGTGGGACGGAAGCTGGGCTTAGCGTTGTCCAAACACTGGCATTTCCCCGACAGCGGATACCCTCGTACGATGAACCGTTTCCGGTCGGCAGCGTGCTGAACTTTCAGACGGCACCGTGCTACACACCGGGCGACCCGTTCATTTGTGCCGCCGATCTGGAGTCGTATGAAGCTTTCCGCGACGACGACCTCATCGATGCCGTGCCGGATGTTACGTTTCACGTCGGGTTCTACGTGTGGAGGGCAGCGAACAGTTTCCTGTTTTCCGAGCATGGCACGAGCCATTTTGCGAGTAAGACTTCCATTTCTTTATACCCTCCATACGAGCCTCGAAGTCTTCGAGAGTCTCTTCCCGTGGTTACATTTCGTGGGCTGCCCCTGTCCTTGCTTGCAGCTCTTGATTAGGGCGCATCCTAATCAAAGAATTGCGCCTCGAACTTCCCGGAAGCCGTCGGTGAGCATATGATGGAACGGAGAGGATAATTTAATTCCTCTACAAAGACCTAGGGAAGGCTCAAGAAAATTAGACTAGCCCGATATCAATCGATACATGTCCACCGAAGAGTGCAATCGTTTTTTCATATTTTCACCAACCTGCACCGTTCCAGGCATACTCGTAGGGCCATCGTTACGACTTTAAACAACTCCGGACGCGGTAGATTACCGGCTGTACTCACAACACACACACACACGTAGCCCAACAATCCTGAGTCGATAAATAATTGGTGCACTCGTGCCCGATTGGAGTTGATGTGCATAAGAGCATTATAAACATAGTCATTAATTAAACGAATGACTTGGGGACTTCTCTCTCGCATGTGTCTTTCGTAGCGGTGCGGGATGATTTTAACACGATCGCTGCAACGAACATGATCAGCTTCGAGCCACCCTCCTTTCCGCTGCTGATTTCGCCCGAGCTTATAATCGACGAGAATACCCAGTTCTGCAACGCCAGCCACAAGCCCGAGCACTGCACCAACGACACGCTGTGTTTCTGCACCCACCGCCTAAAGGTGAAGCTTAATGACATCGTCGAAATAGTGCTCTTCGATACTGCGAAAGGTATCCTTCTCCCTCTCTCTCTCTCTCTATGCCTCGCACTTGCCGTTTCAATGACGGGATGTTCCCCTTTTCTTCGTAGTCGTCCAGGAGTTCTATCATCCCTTTCATCTGCACGGTCATCGGTTTATAGTGACCGACACTGGCCGATTTCCCAGCAGCTTAACGAAGGATCACGTGCAGTACCTCCAGAAGCTGCGGAAGGTGCGGCGCCCGAACGCCCTGTCGCCACCGTACAAGGATACAATGTCCATACCGAACCGTGGCTTCGTCAAGATTCGCTTCCGAGCGAACAACCCCGGTGAGTACCGCGGAAGAAACCCGGCCGGAACTGTGGCCCGGCCACTTTCCTCGAGTTGTGAGCATTGAGCATTATGGATGTGTTGCAGGGTTTTGGTTGGTGCACTGCCACTTCGAATGGCACCTTGCAAACGGGATGGGTCTGGTGCTGCAGGTGGGCGAACTGTCGGAGATGCTGAAGCCGCCGGTCGACTTTCCCCGGTGTGGCAGTTACCAGCCGCCGCTCGCTGGCGAAGTGGCGCATAACTTCCCCAGCGGCTAACGGACCCGTGTCAGGCAAGCATTATGATTGTACAGCAGCATTTAGGATTTGGTGAGCTCCATCAATTTAAGACATAAACCACGTGCGTCGGTAGAGTCGCATGGATCAGGAATAAAGAATTCAATATTTTATCAATTTGTATGTTTGAACGATTGTTGTTTTTGAAATCTGAATCATCGAACGCTACTCGCGCTTTTCTTCTCGACCTCACGCAGAGGTTTTCACACGCTGCGCCCTTTCTTAGCCCTTTCAGGGTCTTGGGCGGTTTTCGTAACACTGCCTGCCTGCGTGTGGTCATTATTTTTTAATCGGAAAATTCCGCTACAAAAATTCGTTAAACTTCGCCGTTTCGGCCAGCCAATCCGAAAAAATTTGACTTTCTGGAGCCACAAAACACTAGGGGAACAGGAGCGAATGGTAGGTAGCAAGCAGTGCACCACAAAATTGCATCAAAATATTTGGCAAGCAAAAATACTAAAATATTGCCTTTGAACGTATTATGCAATATTATTTCGAAATGTTTCCTCACAATCTTGCACCGGAAAGTTGCACAAAATCTATATATTGGGTGAAGTAAAAAGTTTCCGACGATGTTCCGCTAAATGGCGTTGGCGTACACTTACAGGGTGAATATAAAAAAATGCAACAAACTTCAGACTGCTGTCATTTCTAAACCTCTCGTCCGACAGCTGTCAGATTTATACCAGTGACAGTTCATTTTATTGTTTATAAGCTTGCAAAAGCATTTTGGTGGGAATTTTACAGAAAAAAAGTTATTCATGATGGAACTCAACCGTAACAGTATGATTTCATTATATTTGGCTGGAAAACCACAAGTGGCTATCTTTAGAGCCCTCCAGCATTTAAATGTTAATAAATCTTTTGTGTCTTGTACCATCGCTCGTTACAGTGATACTGGTGGCGTAGCCTGACGTCAAGGAAGTGGACGAAAAAAAACAGCAACATCACCAGAAATGTTTCGAAAAGTGAAGAAGCGACTTCATCGAAATGCGTGTCGCAGTGGCCAAAAAATGGCTCGTGCGCTGAACATATCGCAATATGCCATTCGGAAAATATTGCAAAATGAGCTTGGACTAAAGCCATTGAAGTTCCAAAAAGTGCAAGATCTTACCGATGCACAAAAAAAAGTTACACTCGAAAGAGCCAAAGACTTGCCTCGCTTGGCCGCAAGTGGTGAACTGGCGAATTCGGTTTTCTCCGATGAGAAATCATTCGTTATCCAGCAGTTTGTAAACAAATAAAATGATCGTGTCTACTTGCCAGAGAGGTCAGCTGAAAATTTACACCTTCGGTTGGCCACCAGAACTCAAGCGCCGGCCATGGTGGGGGTGTGGGCCGCCATAACAGCCGATGGTCGCTATCCGCTCGTATTAATCGACCGTGGCGTCAAAATAAATGCCGAATATTATCGCAAAATATTCTGAAGGGTGTATTGGAGCCTAGGGCACGCAAACATTTTGGTCGCAGACCTTGGACATTCCAACAGGACTCAGCACCATCGCACTCAGCACGCGCCACCCAAGAATGGTTAAAAAATGAGGTTCCTCGCTTCATTTCCACCGCACAATGGGTACCAAAATCTCCGGATGCCAATCCGTTGGACTATTGTGCCTGGGGTATTTTAAAAAGCAAGGTTTGAACTAAAAAATACCAAACTTTCGATCACCTCAAGCAAACGCTTCGCCGAGAATGAGACAAAATACCGCAGAGCCACTTGCGGGCAGCGTGTGACGGTTTCATTGGCCGTTTGAAGGCCATAATTCGTGCCAAAGGTGGCCAATTCGAACAAACCTAATTTGTTCTAAAATGTTATGAAATTTCCGACATTTTTTGCTTTCATTCAATAAAATTGAATCAAAAATGAAAAAAAAATATGGCGTTTTACTTTGTTGCATTTTTTTATATTCACCCTGTAATTCGGTAACCACTCGTCGCACCAGATAATACTTATGTGCGTTTGATAGGTGACACTCAGAGCTACATTTTTGTCAACAAGAGTTTTGCTATCAACAACGTAGTTTAAAAGTTACAGCGTCTACAAAATGAATGAAAATATGGAAGAAATTCGCTATATTTTTAAATATAATTTAAAAAAAGGGAAGAATGCGTCGCAAGCAGCTAAACAAATTTGTGCAGTTTATGGTGAGGATGCTGTTTCAGAAAGATCAACTCGTAAATGGTTTGCTCGTTTCCGTAATGGAAACTTCAATGTCAAAGATGCATCTCGCTCCGGTCGACCGAATACCGAAAAAGTCTATGAAATTATGGAAAGGATTGAACAAGACCGGAATGTTAGCAGCTATACCATTGCTGACGAGTTGGGCATCGCTCAGAAAACAGTTTGGAACCATTTGGAAAAGGCTGGATACAAAAAGAAGCTCGATGTTTGGGTGCCAGATGAATTGTCGGTGAAAAGTTTAATGGACCGAATCTCTATCTGCGAGTCTCTGTTGAAACGTATAAGTAACGCAAATAACTGAAACGCAAATAAGTATCCAGCAATCATTCATCAAAAACACATTTCATTGAAGCTGATTTCCACCTTGGTGGTTGTGTTAGTAAGCAGTATGGTGATTCGGTAAAGCCACATATCGTGCAAGAGAAGCCAATGCACCCACAACGAGTGACTGTGTGGGGCGGATTTTAGCTGATTGCTTCTTCGGCGAAATGGAAGCTGAGAACTTGGACGCCATTTGGATTCAACAGGACGGTGCTACGTGCCATACAGCGACAGTCACAATCGATATTTATGTTATACGAACAAACCAGCAACTATTCACAACTGCAAGACGCGAATTCAAGTTACTATTGGCGAAATAAAACCAGATACAGTCGAAATCTACTCAAAAATAGATCGACCGAATAGGCTACTGCCAAGCCAATCGTGGTGATCATTCGACCAAAATTGTTTTACATTTAAAAAAATCAGAATCAACCTTTCAAATAAAAGTTCAAGCATCGAATAAAATTATCCAATTGTGTTTTATAACCAAATGGAAAAAGCGTAAGCTTTTTTAACCAACCTGTACAAAGCAAATGGCAATCATGTTGTCCTACGTAGGACTTTATGTTGCTGCCCTCGTATGTTTTGCTTTTGACAGGATACGATATTAATGGTCGGTGACGAAGAGTCTTTGAACAGACCAGGAGCCTGCGCAACACGAAAACACGTTCTATCAAGCAGTTCATGCCAAGAACAGGAACTAGGACAACAGAGTGCACCTACCCCAACGATCGTCAAAACACGTATCAACCAACTTGTTACCCAACGCAATGCAATACTACGGATCATCGAAACATTGACGACGGCCGACGCGGCCACGCCACCTCGAGTTAAGCGATGAACTGCAAGCGACGGGGAAAACCCAAGACCGGGAAGAACGCGATCGCGATCCGTAGCGTAAGCAGATAAGGGCTGACCCATCTATCGGCGATCGGGACGACGATGAGCGCGACGGACGGCAGGGAAAGAGCGGTAACCGGCACGAAGGGAAACGATGCACTCGTAACCCGGTCAATTCGTAACGGGGGCATTAGAGCAGGATTGAACTAGTAATAAGGTACGCGTGAATCGAGAGGGACATAAATTATTGTGCGTATATAAGAAAGTTAAACGGGCCGCTGTTGGCCGATTGTTAGATTCAACCTCGAAGTGTGCGAACATTTATTCAACTACGAAGGCTCCGCAGTCCACTCGACGACGTGAAGTGTTGCATCTTTAACTATCGTAAGTAACTATCTTTTCCAAGGGCGATGTTTGATCCTTGCATCTTAATGTGACTGAAGCGTATTAAAACTGGGCACTTTTTGTTCATTAGGCATTGTTAAAACTGAAAGTAGAACCCGGTCCAAGTCTAATTAATCAGCAAACTTGTTCCAGTGTCACATCATTATTTTTAAGAACTCACATAATTATCTTGCTTTTTAATGAAGATTCTCTTACCGCCAATTTATTTATAAGCCATAGACTTTAATATTACATCAAAACACCAAGTTAACGCTGTTCTTGTTTCTTTACTCCAGATAAAGCGAATTTTGGACCCTTGAGCTTATTTGTGTATTCTGGAAACGATAAGTCAGAAGAGTGTCGCAGTGTCGTGAAGTGTGTTTCGGAAGCATGGGGCCTCTAGCATGGACAGTGCTCTTGTGCATCGTCAACAGTGCTAGATCGGGTGACGCGATTTTCGACGAAACTGATTCTGCTACACCATGTTCTGCTAGCTTCTCTGGATATGCTCTCGAGATGCTCATGGTAAAGCTAGACCACATGCAGCAAAGTGTCCTGGAACTACAGATCGAATTGGCCAAGCTGCGGAAAGAGGTTGCGCAGAGCCAAAATGACAGCGAGCCGCCCATGCAGCATTGTTTCTTGGAGCTACAGACCGAATTGGCCAAGCAGCGGGAAGAGACTGCGCAGAGCCAAAATGACATCCTCCAATCGATGCATCGATTGGAGGATGATGTTGGACGCAACTATACTCTTCTACAGGAACGATCATGGCAGATCTTGACGCAAATACCTACGCGTGTTACAAAGAAGACTAATCTTCTTTCAT